>NC_134272.1:92028358-92127145 GCF_031893055.1 Leptodactylus fuscus
TCCTTCCTTCCTTCCTTCCTTCCTCCCTTCCTTCCTTCCTTCCTTCCTCCCTTCCTTCCTTCCTTCCTTCTTTCCTTTCCTTTCCTTTCCCTTCCTTCCTTCCTTCCTTCCTTCCTTCCTTCCTTCCTTCTTTCCTTCTTTCCTTCCTTCCTTCCTTCCTTCCTTCCCTTCTTTCCCTTCTTTCCCTTCCTCCCTCCTTCCTTCCTTCCTTCCTTCCTTTCTTTCTTCCTTCCTTCCTTCCTTCCTTCCTTCCTTCCTTCCTTCTTTCCTTCCTTCCTTCCTTCTTTCCTTTCTTCCTTCCTTCCTTCCTTCCTTCCTTCCTTCCTTCCTTCCTTCCTTCTTTCCTTTCTTCCTTCCTTCCTTCCTCCCTCCTTCCTTCCTTCCTTCCTTCCTTCTTTCCTTTCCTTTCCCTTCCTTCCTTCCTTTCTCCCGTCCTTCCTTCCTCCCGTCCTTCCTTCCTTTCCTTCCTTCCCTCCCTCCATCCTTCCTTCCTTCCTTCCTTCCTTCCTTCCTTCCTTCCTTTCCCTTCCCTTCCTTTCCTTCCTTCCTTCTTTCCTTTCCCTTCCTTCCTTCCTTCCTTCCTTCCTTCCTTCCTTCCTTCCTTCCTTCCTTCCTTCCTTCCTTCCTTCCTTCTTTCTTTCTCTCACTCCCATCCCCTTTTCCTTATTTCCTTCCCTTCTTCCTCAGATCTCTCCTTCCTTCCTTCTTCTATATTCCATATTGTGACCAGGATAACCGTTCTCGTCTCTTCTTTTCAGTCGCGCATTGCGAAGCGAGGGAGGAAGTTGGTGGATTTCGACAGCGCGAGACATCACTTTGAATCCCTACAAAATGCAAAAAAGAAAGATGAAACAAAAATTGCCAAGGTACGTCCGGATCCTCAGTGCAGTATAGACGGATTCCTCACATCTTGCAGCTGTCTTCCGTAGTAACCATACATTTTCACGGCAGCCTCTGGTTACTTTGGGACTTCCTTTGGTTATTGCTCCGGATTGTGGCAATCTGATGTGGTCACTTTGTCGCTACGTCTCTCGTGGTTGTGATGTCATTGCCTGTAATGACAGGGCTTTCCTTAAATACAAGTTCTGCTTTACGTACAATATTATAGTTGAAAATAACACAAACCTATAAATACTTTATCTCATACTGATCCTGAATTGTATCAGATCTTGTACTCCAGTCACTTCACAAGCTGCAGTCACCATTTTGCTCCTTCTGTCTGCTACTCCTGTGGTCCCCGCTGGTTCAGTATCTGCAGAAGCCTCTGTGGTGTTGCATTGCTAAAGACCACAATATGATTGCAGAACTGTGCATGCAGCTTTGGTTGTGACTGGAGCGAGACATGATGTATCTCAGGAGCAGAGTACATGTAAGCTATGCGGAGTGCCCCTTTAAATCTTCCTCGAGGTGTCTTGTGCATGATGATTAACCCTGATTTGACACAATCCAATGTCTCCACATCCTGGAGTTCTGACTAATGGCTCTTGTTGTTCTCCGCAGTTCTGATTTTGTCTGCACCAATGGTTCTTTCTGTGTGGAAATCTAATAGCTTGTCTCTTGGCATGCGGCACAGGATGGCGACCCCCTGGCACCCGCCGCCCGGTGGCCTCACTCACTGTCACATATTGAAGTCTCTTCTTCTCTTCCTTTTTCTGTCTCTTCTTTCTGTTAATCGCTTGCAGCCCGTGTCGTTGCTTGAAAAGGCCGCACCGCAATGGTGCCAGGGGAAAATACAGGCACATCTGGTTGCCCAGACTAACCTGCTCCGAAACCAGGTGACTCCCTGGATCAGCCCTAACCCTGCATGTGCAGATAGTCAGTGCGTGTCTCCAGAGCTCCGCTCAGTCTCAGCAGCCTAAGAATACATAGCTGCTACCAATACTATAAGATCACCTCCAGGGGCAGTGAGCTGCTGTATCTAAGCCCATCATATGTTATCCTATCTGCCAGGAATCTCGTAATTTTCTCCCAGGCTTTTCTGCAACAAAGGATGAGAACAAAAAAAAATCAAATTCCTTTGCGTCCAAAAATTTCTGCAAAGGCAAAAATTTCCATGGTTTAACCTTGAACTGGCCGCTGCAGACTGAGCTCAGATCTGTGTGTGTGTCGTATTGCTCGAGGAGTGTCACATGACCTCAGTGCCGGATCTCACCAATCTGATACCCATCAACAATGACCTGCATCAAAAATACACAAAAACCTTCATGTGTCAAGTTAAACTTTGCTACAACTTATCCGTTCTATAATTCTCTAAATCAAAAATCCCAACATTTTCAATATCTCTGCTTTCTGTCATTGAATTGGATTCGTCATTGCTTATAGACAGACTGACAATGTGCCTGGTGCCGTCCATCGAAGATTTCTAGTTAGTGATTGTGAGCAGAGATCTTAGACTTGGAGACATTCATTTAAAGTCACAGAACGTCTCTTATACAGGAGATAAGCTTTATGTGCTACAATGTGACATTATGTCAGGAGAGAACTCCCTGTAGCCGCAGTGACCTTGTGTCCTGCCCTGAGTCCTGTCACACTCCAGGTAATTGTGTGTCCGTGGTGTTCAGTAGAGAAGTCTACATTGTATCTTGTGTGTTGTTACATTGCATCTTGTGTGTTGTTACATTGTATCTTGTGTGTTGTTACATTGCATCTTGTGTGTTGTTACACTGTGTCTTGTGTGTTGTTACACTGTGTCTTGTGTGTTGTTACATTGTGTCTTGTGTGTTGTTACATTGTGTCTTGTGTGTTGTTACATTGTATCGTTTTCTGCGGTTACTGATCTTATTTCGAAGCCATATCAGACTCCCATCCTTTGCGCTCTCTAGCTTCCCCTCCTGAACGTCACTTTCCTCAGCATTGGGGAGGAGTAAACAGATATTTTCTAAAGAAATAACGGGAATAAGAATTGTGTAAAATAACAGAGCAGCAGAATCCATTATCATAGGAACGAGAAGAAAAATATTATTATAAAATGACAAAACAAGAAGTTACAAAAATTACCAACTTTTTATTTATTTATTTATTTACAAAATTGGCTCTGGTTGTCTTAAGACAGTATTGGGCCAAGGACAATGGCTGGAGAGAGGCTGCGAGTAACAAGACGACACATTCATTCTCTGTCCCACCCAGGTACAAAGAGACCAATAGGGTTTTGAGAAAAGCCCATGAGGGGAACAAAGAGAACCCTCCACCCTTCATGTGTAAAGTACTGCCCATGACTTTCCTACAGTCACACGAGGGTTCATGTCAGGTGGGGTCAAAGGGCATAGGGTGGGATGGGGGAGGGTCTTAGGGCACTGACCAACTGCCCGACTGTCTAGTCTGTCTTGGGCTTTATACATTGACTATAGGCCCCTGTTGCACATCTCTCCAGCACAGCACACAGAGCACAGCACATCTCTACAGCAGAGCACAGCACACAGAGCACAGCACATCTCTCCCGCAGAGCACAGCACACAGAGCGCAGCACAGCACACAGAGCACAGCACATCTCTCCAGCAGAGCACAGCACACAGAGCACAGCACATCTCTCCAGCACAGCACATCTCTCCAGCACAGCACATCTCTCCAGCAGAGCACAGCACACAGAGCACAGCATACAGGGCACAGCACAGCACACAGAGCACAGTACATCTCTCCAGCAGAGCACAGCACACAGAGCACAGCATACAGGGCACAGCACAGCACACAGAGCACAGAGCACAGTACATCTCTCCAGCAGAGCACAGCACACAGAGCACAGCACATCTCTCCAGCAGAGCACAGAGCACAGCACATCTCTACAGCAGAGCACAGCACACAGAGCACAGCACATCTCTCCAGCAGAGCACAGCACACAGAGCACAGCACATCTCTCCAGCAGAGCACAGAGCACAGCACATCTCTACAGCAGAGCACAGCACACAGAGCACAGCACATCTCTCCAGCAGAGCACAGAGCACAGCACATCTCTCCAGCAGAGCACAGAGCACAGCACATCTCTCCAGGAGAGCACAGCACACAGAGCACAGCACATCTCTCCAGCAGAGCACAGCACATCTCTACAGCAGAGCACAGCACACAGAGCACAGCACATCTCTACAGCAGAGCACAGCACAGCACACAGAGCACAGAACATCTCTACAGCAGAGCACAGCACACAGAGCACAGCATATCTCTCCAGCAGAGCACAGCACACAGAGCACAGCACATCTCTCCAGCAGAGCACAGCACACAGAGCACAGCACATCTCTCCAGCAGAGCGTACCCACAAGCACTGAGAGAGCAATAAATAGAAACATAGACATTTTTAATGTAAGGGACAGAATCCTGGTGACACTTCTTGGTCTCATGTTCTTCCTCTTGTGTTGAGTAGGCCGAGGAAGAGCTGCTAAAATCCCAGAAAGTGTTTGAGGAGATGAATGCCGACTTACAGGAGGAGCTGCCTTCATTATGGAATAGGTAAGTACCAGAGTGTAAGACGCCAGAGTCTAAGGTCGTGTTCAGACAATCTGCAGCTTGTGGTCAATAAGTAGGAACATCCGGTGTGTGAGAAGTGTCTGTCAGTGTCTGGAGCGCTGTGGAGTATGATGGCGCTATACAAGTAAGCAGAAATAAATGAATAAATCTCAGCTTCCTACACCGACACATTGTAACAGACCCTCAGTTGTGTGAGCACAGATAGGACATAAGAGGAGGTCGGCCTTTCACAGACGGCGAGCAGAGGAGCAGCTCAGACACAATAGACCATACATTGGGTTTTTGGATGTTTTTGGCATCCCATACACCGGAGCCGCTTATGGCGAGGGTTAGTCACTAGTTCGGTATTAGGCAGAATATTGGCAGCTGCTCTGGATGTGATCAAGTCCCGGAGCTCATAAAATCTCCAATTCTACGGAAATGACAGCGAATGTTTTTGTTGTATTTGGCAGCCGTGTTGGTTTCTATGTCAACACATTCCAGAGTATTGCGGGGCTGGAGGAGAACTTCCATAAAGAGATGAGTAAGGTAAGACCCCGGCCCCAGATGGGACCCCCAACTCCACATTGTTTGTTTCTGTAACTTTTCAGTGTTTATTGCAGTAATTTATTTTTGATGATAAATTCTTCTCTGGGGCGGCCATATTGGAATACAGTGCAGAGTGTGTGCGCTTTATGGCAGCTGCAATGAATGGGAGTCAATGGACAGAAAAGCATTCATAGACTTAGATGGGCTACAATACCGCTGTGCCATATAATGATAGTGAAGTGGCTCTGCGTGTTCTGTCCCAGTCTGTACGGCAAAGCTGAAAAGTGAATAATAGAAAACAAGGCGTCATCCTGCTGTAACTGCCCTAGTGGTGGGTGCGAGAACTGCAATATTTCTTTTTTGTATAAAATAGCAGCCAAAAAAAATAAAAAATTAAAAAAAAAACAAAACATGAATTAATTTTGCTGAATTTTCTGTTGATAAATTCCTTTTAATTTTTGCAGCTACATCAAAACCTCAATGATGTCATGAAGACACTGGAGACTCAGGAAGGGAAACCTTCCACTAACGCCTATACTGTGAAAGCCCAGCCGAGGTGAGTGGAGGAGTCTGGAGGAGGATGTGGAGTTGTGTCTGGCTCAGTGCTCGGTACTTGGATCCTGAAGGGCATCTGGAGGAATGTTTGGTGCGTTAATGTCCCAGCCCGACTCTGGATATTGGAGTCTGGTGCATTATCTGGAGCAATGTCTTGTGGACTGTCTCTGTATTGTAGAGAGCATTGTCTGGAAGAATTTCTGGAGCATTGTCTGGTGTGTTATCTGGAGTTGAGCATTGTTTGGTGCATTAGCGCACTGACTCCAGACAGTGGTGTAACCTGAAGTCTTGTGGGCCTCGGTGCAATCGTTTTTCTGGAGCCCCCTACCTAATCCCTGCAGCGAGTTTGATGGAGTTTGATCCCCCTTAGTGTGGTTCAGGTAATCTGGGGGTCTCCTTGGTTTATGGGCCAGATAGAAGCTGCAATCTCCATACTGATCCCAGTGCTTATGGGCCCCCTAAGGCTTCTGGTCCCCGGTGCGACTGCACCCCCTCAAGTTACGCCCCTGTTTCAGATATCTGGAATAGTGTCTGGTGTATTTTCTGGAGCAGTATGTGTTGTGTTATCTGGAGCAGTGTCCTGGTGTTTTTTTCCGGAGCATTATCTGGAGTATTAACTGCCATATTTTCTAGACAAGCACCTTGCGCAGCAAATGGGGTGTTGTCTGGAGGGGCGTCTTTAGGTTTTGCGGATTTTTTCCTTGCATTTTCTGGAGCAGTATGTGTTGTTATCTGGAGCAGTACCTGATGTATTTTCTGGAGGAGTGCCATCTGGAAAAGCGTTATCTGGAGCACCTTCCATCTTTTTCCTGTATACTTCTGACTTCTATTGGTCTGGTACCCTAATATGTAATCTGATTCAGCGCGGTCACTTCTGGGTGCGGTTTGTGACTTGACCTCTAGCTCAGGACTGCCTCATCAGCTGACTCCTTGACATTTGGTAGGGGTCTTTGCTCATGGACCCCCCAATGATAAGATCTTGAGTCTCTGAGCCCTTAAAGGTGTACATGCCTTATAATTCCATCTGAAGAGTCATCAGACATATCACCTGCCGCCTTGTATCTGGGTCTGTTTTTGTAAGTGAATCCACAGGATAAATTTGTTTTTTGCTTCCACCTCTTGCATAAGTCACATGTGGGCGGTGGGGGAGGGGGGTTGTCGCAGTCCATGACTCAGACCTCACACCTTAATACACAGCTTACATTTCATGACCCCTTCCCCCCCCCTGGGCAGCTGAGTGCAAGTAGCAGATCAACATCCAAGATGTAGAAGAGAAGTGACAGCAGAACTTTCTAAATGAGATGTTTCATAAAATCCTGGTTTTCTGGTCATTGTCACCTAAGTTTCCCTGACATGCCTCTAACCTAATATCAGGTCCCATACAATATATACAGACGTGACCTCCCTGACCTGGAATTTATTTCCAGACTACAATTTCTCATGAGAGCAATTCAATCCAACATTGCAATATTCTAACAAACCCTAGACAGTTCCTAGAACAACCACCAGGTGGCCACACATAGATACGTATAGGATAAGCATCTCGTGACAGAGTATTGAAAAGCTGCTCATCTCATAGCACACATATATGGACACGTCCAGCCAAGAGCTGCAGGTAAAGTACATATGTAGCGAGCAGTTCCCTTGTGGCCCCCAGGTCCTGGCAGCAGGACCCCCACCATCAGTTTATCACTTAGGACCTGCAGCATAGCACTTGGCCTAGATAAAGGACTCCTCTAAATTGGGGTATCCATAAGTGGGTGCAGCTTTAGGTCTGCCCTGGTAGCCAGTCAGATTGCAGCGCTTATAGGACCTTGTTTTCGGGCAGATTTTTTTTTCAATGGTCGATTTAATTTTTTTAAACGATTCTGAATTTCTTTGCAATAATTTGTTGTAAACTTTTCCAATCATTAAAGTAATTGCCCCCCTGACCCTCCCAACAGAAAGAAAGCAAACCTTTTCTCCCGACTGAAACTAAAGAGGACCAGGTAGTGACCGCAGCGGCATGGCGCCTCGGCGAGGAGCGTGGATAACCATGTGTGTAGTGTGTGACTAATAACATGGCGGCCGCCGTATCCAGCTACGGAAATCTTACATTTACCCCTGGAAATAACCTTAGTTTCCCCCATTGCATGACTGTGGTAGCGCCCAGCCTGAGCTTTGGTCCAATGTCTATGACCTCACTTCTGATATTTGAGGTGCAGGAGGACTCCGTGACGTCACTCGCCAGCTAACTGGGTGGGATATTGAGTTGGTCTATGTCATAACCCATTAATGCGCCTGTTTTAGGTTTTTCTTGGAGTTTGCATGCTTTTATAATGATGGAGATGATCTAATGCAAATTTGCAACCAATGGTAAGTGGTCGTGGCTTGTCACGTAACAGATGCTCCCCAGCACTGGGAGCAACTGCAGGTACAACTTGGTCTTGTCCCTTTGCATGCTCCATTTGATGATATGAACTACAAGGTACATCAGCCTAAAACGTTCCCCCGTTATGACTGTGGTATCTGAAGGTTCATTGGCTGAGACGTTGGTGATCCTAGGACACAGCGCCCCCACAGTCCGGGCAGAGATCTTTTGCGCTTGTGTTTTACTTGTCTATGTTCCTTCCTCAGTGACTCCAGCCCTGCAAAGGCAAATAAGACTCCATCCTCCCCTCCGGATGGACCTCCTGCCGCCAGTACAGAGCCCAAGACCACCAACCATGAGGAACCAGCTGCTGCCGCCTCCTTCTTGGTGGACACCCCATCTGTGGTTGTGTCCAAGTCGCCTTCTCAGGTATCCCAAGACTAAAGTGTCCATCGGTAGCGTTTGTAGGAACATTCTGTGTCTTATTTTGCAGCTGGATTTTCTTGAGGATGTATTTCAGTGTAGAGCTGGTCATAGATGTCCAGATTTCTAGCCTAAAATTCCACCAAAATCTGGTTGGACAAACTTCCAAGTCACCAATGGAGGAAACACAAGTGATTATTCTTATGATGATCCAACTGAAGTCAGTCAGATATGTTGATCTAGTTGTAGGATTCATCTCTTGGTTCTTTTGAATGCCTTTCTTATAAGGGCTAACTCTTGATGTCCATGGCCAGCGCTAAGGTTTTATACATACATTTGTCTAAAGACCTGTCTTATAGACAAATCAGATGAGAACGTTGGAGAAGTCTATGAGTTTGGGTCCCATTGATCCCCCCGATGAATAAAACCTGTTCTCTAAAGGTTTGGGTGGTCTACAAAGCACCATTCATGGATGGGATCATTGAAGTCTCAGCTCATGGACCTCCAAGATGAGGGTAGATGTCGCTGTCCTCAGTCCATCATAATGCCATCACCTTCTGTCTTCCACCATGGGCTTGTCCGTGGATCATTCGTGTTGCCTTCATCATCTGGAGCATTACATGGTGTGATGTCACCAGTTGTAGACCTTCAGGATTTCACTTGATTATCTCCAATAATCAAGTTCTGACTCTCCAATCTCTGACTTCACCTTCTCCTGACCTCCTTCACCCTGTACCGGTGACCGACTGGTGTCTCCACTTTTCCTGCTGCATCTTAGATCTGTTCTTCTGCAGAGCTTGCTGGTGGTCCAGGCTGTAGTGACTGGTGGATCACATTCACATGGTGCGCTGCGCTCGTATAGCTACAGAGTGAATGGAATATTATCTGTACCCCATCACCTTCTATACAATCACTTCTGTGGCTCTATGCAGGTTTTTTTTTGTGAATGTAACTTGGCGTACACTAAAGTGTGTACGTGTCTTCTGCTCACCTGCAAGAAACTACAGTAGATACAATGTAACTAGAGATTCTATCTATCTATCTATCTATCTATCTATCTATCTATCTATCTATCTATCTATCTCCTATCTATCTATCTATCTATCTATCTCCTATCTATCTATCTATCTATCTATCTATCTCCTATCTATCTATCTATCTATCTATCTATCTATCTCCTATCTATCTATCTCCTATCTATCTATCTATCTATCTATCTATCTATCTATCTATCTCCTATCTATTTATCTATCTATCTATCTATCTATCTATCTATCTATCTCCTAATCTATCTCCTATCTATCTATCTATCTATCTATCTATCTATCTTCTATCTATCTATCTATCTATCTATCTATCTATCTATCTATCTATCTTTCTCTAATATGCAGATGACCCAGTAATATGTAACGACAGACATAATTTACTAGCTTTGCTCTCTGCTTTCTCGCCTCTGCGCTCTCCTCCTATTCCTTCTATGTGTCCTGGCAGGATAGTGGGGCCGCCTGCCTTGGCTGCTTGTAAAGGGCACAGGGCTGGAGGCAGTTACTGATCTGCTGAGCACATTGTTTGCGCTGCTGATTTCTCTTCTGCTTCCTTATTCTTCAGAAATCCTCCATTCTGCGACATTGCACATCAGCAGTAATAAGTCACTGCCCGGGGTGAGCGCTGTCATACTGCTCTGCAGCCAGCACTGCTATAACCCGAGGATTGTACAATAAGGAAGCTGTAGAAAGCAGTGTATACACTATATACACCTGAGCTGTGAGGTCACAACATAATGATATAGGAGAGCACTGGCAGAGAGACGGCAGTGGAATTAGTCACTTGTACATGAGCTTTCCATAGGGACAAGGGACAGAAGGGGTCACATTAGGGAGAGACTGGTGCAGGGACATATTAGAACAGACATGTCCTGCTAGGAATTCTGGGTAAGGAATACAAATAAAGAGGAATTTGCTCCTAGCGCCACCTATTGGAAGGAGCGCCCTATAGATTATACACTAAGGTTTTTTTTTTTTGCAAACCAGGTATTAATCTGTGAGTAATAACCAACCACATTGTCTCAAATTTATGCCCTAATGTTTCTTTGACAACCAGCTATTAATCTATAGGACACTCCTTCCAATGGGTGGCCATAGGGACAAGTCTATATTTTGTTTTGAAAGAGCAGCATCGCCACCTGCAGGTACAAAGTGGAATCCATAGAGTTACATTCATGGGTCGTAATCCTCCCTGCCGGCTAGAAACCTCATCAGATAGCTTTGGAGAAATCCATTTCTCTCCTGTCATAGCTCAACATGGAGTGCAGGTTTATTATTTTGTGTCCCCCTCCCCCATTTGTTAGACCCAAGAAAAGGGGGGGGGGGGCAGTGACAACACCTACACAGTTTCTGTCTTAAAGCAAAGTTTATTTATTACAGGGAAACAAGTTGTAACATTTTGTCATTTGTAAAAAATTGCAACATAATTTCTAACAGTAAGAAGGATCCTAAACGTTACATTGTACATGAGCCCAACCAGCTTATACAAAGTGTCCGGAGCCCCGTTCTGTGTCCGCCTGGTGTCCATTTTGCTTTGAATTCTTGTAACTTTATTTGGTTGTGTGTCTGTATTGTCAGTGCATAATAATCATTGATATTTTTAAGGTTCATCCATTGCTGCGGTGACTTCACCTGACATGTGATGGATCCTTAAGTTCTGTGTTGTCTTTTTTTTTTTTGCTAATTATATTTTTGTATATTTGTCCCCTTCCCCTTTTTTTTCTTTTTTTTTGGGTGGGGGGTTGTGTGGATTGTCTTTGCTATTATTTTACTTGCATGTAGCTGAGGAAAGGCCCTCCGGTTCCACCGCCACCAAAACATACGCCTTCCAAGGACATCAAGCAGGAGAATATCATCGGTCTGTTTGATGACAATTTTGTGCCCGAGATAAGTGTGACCACCCCCTCACAGGTCAGCGGCTGCCGCCCACCCCCCTCCACTTACTAACACTTGCATGAGAAGCACAGGAGGTGTCACTTAAGGAGAAGGGACCAGAGGGGATCGGGGACTGTTCACATCCAATGTTCCTGAATTAGTGTCCTCAATGGACATCAAGTTACAGATCATTTCCACCTACATATAATGCGGAGTAATTTAGTAAATGTTATGTCTTCTACTCTAGTCACATCAGGAGCTGCATTCACTATTCCTCTGTCATATCATGGCCTATAGTCCAGTCACCTCCAAAGCAACATTTATTATTCCTGTTACGTGTTTCCTTACACTATAGTTACATCCAGAGCTGCAGACACCATTATTCTTACCCCTGGTCAGTATCTACACACCTGAGCTCCAGTCATACGTTGCACTCCGATGTCTTGCATTAAGGGAGATGTAGTTATCACTCTGATCTGACCCTTAACGAATGCTGTGAAAATACTGAATGCAGCTCTAGGCGGGAGTAGAGTAGAAGACATCACTTGAAATCAGGATTAACAAGTTTTGCAAAATTACTCACCGTTGCATTGAAACTGAAAGCAGAAACTGTGACATGTGATGCGTGTTCTCTGACATGTTACTGGCAACTATCAGTCACTGCAATGGGGGGACAAGTGATCACATGACACGATCAGAATATTTTAAAGTTTGGGGTCTGGTCTCTGCATTCTGTGAGGAGTGACACCTCTAAAATATTGGCCTGCAACTTGCAATTCAGCTAAAACTACAACTCTCCGCATGCCCTGCCAGCCACAGGTTGCAGACTGCTGCGCTATTACTGGCGGACACTGGCTAGAATGCACTGGGGGGAGATTTAGCAAAATGGCTGCAAACCTTATCAGGTGCACAAACAGCCAATCAGGGCGCAGCGTTCAGAGGAATCTGATTGCGTGACCAAAGATCGCCAGGTCACCCTGAAACTGGTTTACTATTGTAGGTGAATTGTGACCCTGAGGGTTCTGTAACTTCTATTTGTGATAAGATTGGGCACTGCGGGATCTTTCTGAAGCTAGAGATCACAATCGTAGAACCCCCCGGGTCACAATACAACTCCATTCACATACATTGATGAAGGGGTCACCTGACGACACGGCCATCTTTTGGAGCCGCGGCAAATGTTGCCTTGTAGCCCCAGTCTCATTGACTTGTAGTCTATTATTTCACTGGGAACTAGTGAGGTCTCAGAAGTATGAGGCATTTGCCCCAAAGAAGTATTGGCGCCCCCATCCCATAATTGGGATGGACTTTAGTTATAGAAATTTCAGAGTGACTATGGGTATAAATGCAGAATTTCCACAGTCCTGCTTCCTGCCATCCATCTTTGGACTATGGAGTTCTGGACAAGTGAAATTTTCCAGTTAGTCCCAAGGGGCCACTGTCCGCTGGGCCGGTCTCTGTGCATGTCTGCTGTTCGCTGTTTGCATGCTCTTGTGTTTTTTTTTTATTGTGCACGTGGTTTTTATGCTATAAGTAACGGTTTACAGAAGCTTCCATAGCAATGTTACGGTCCACATGTCGTCGTTCCCTTGCAGGTAGAGCTAACTTTATGTTCACGTCACATCTGCTTTATCGATGCACTTCAGCAGACCATATCACCAGGCGTAGATGTACTAGGCGGTGACTCTATTGCTCCTCAGCGTTGCCTTTAAAAATCCCAATGATTTTTCCCATGGACGATCTAGAAGACCTTATGGACCATTGTCTACGTACGGTGGTCAATCTCTTCATTGACTGTTGTGTATGAAATCCGAAGGCTCAACATATTCTTCAGAGACGTTGTATCAGGGGACTATAATGTCTCTGGTGACCTCCGTGCATGCCCTGAGCTCCTACGTCCAATGCTCTTCTGTTCTTTCGTTGTGGCATGTTGCGGGTTGGACGGGTTGGATTGTCTTCATAGTTAGGTCTATAGTTCCAGCACCCGAGCACTCCAAGGTCTTTTCCTACATATCCTTATTAACATTTGTCTAACTTTCTTACTAACCTTTTCCTTTGTGCTGCAAAGTTTGAGGCCGTGTGGCCCCAGGCAGAAGAGCCCAGTTTGTTGGATCTGGACTTTGATCCCCTCAAACCTGACTCCAGTGCAGTCCCTGCAGGTTCTTCCCAGGTTTGTGGTGCCTTTTGCAGAAAGGCTTATGAACCTTGGATAGATGGGAGGGTGAATAGGTGGATGGATGAATGGCTGGGTGAAGGGGTAGGTAAATGTGTAGGGGGATTGAGGGATGTGCGGGTAGATGGGCAGATGAAGTGGAAGAATAAGTGAGTGTATGGTTAGGTGAATGGGTCAATGGATGGGTAGGCGGATAGATAAAAGGAGGGATAGTTGTGTGGATAAATGGATGGATAGGTGCACGGATAAATGGATGGATGGGTGGATTGATGGATGGTTACTTGAATGAATAGGTAGATGGATGGGTAAGTGCATGGATGATGGGTTTTTGGATGGCTAAGTAAGTGGATAGATGTATGTAAGGATTAAGGGAAAGGTTGGATGAGTGAATCTGGATGGGTTTGGACAGATGAGTGTCATAGTATAGGTCATAGTATATGAAATGATATAAAGAAGATACTGGTAGTTATTGGATATATGACATGGCCTGTGTGATGAATAGAGAGATGCTGGGTGGATGGACAATGGTCTAACAGATGGGCAACTTATGTGTGACGACCAATAAATGTCACGGAGATCCGCTTTGGTGCCCCTATAAATATCTGTCTGTTCTTTCCATTCTTGCTGCATATCAGCCTCTGCCGTGGGACCTGTGGGAGGTAAGAGACCCGACTAACCAATAACGCTCCCCGTTACATCTGACATCTTCACAACTCATCTATTCCTATTGAGCTCCAATGGGCACAGTGCTGCACATAGGGGCTGCATACAGTAATGTAACCGCCATCCCGAGGTCACAGAGCGCTTATCTGTTTGAGGAAGAGCCTTGTTTTCCAGTGTTTGGTCATCCTCATGACCTCTTCATCCCTGGTGTCCACACCAGTACTGTACCTCTCTACCCCTTACACTGACTCTTCTGTCCTTACCCGTTACTTCTGCACCTTGTCACTGAATTGTCTCCCTCGATCTGTTTTGCTAAGAGATTTGCCAGGAATGATAGGAATGAGGCTCGATGAATTCCGCTGGATAAAGTTGATGATCTTTGTGCTGAGGTTCTCGGCCCTGCAGACTTCATCTAAGATTTGTCTACAAAATTCCCTCAATAAATAATTAAACAAATGTATTTTTTCTCGGAGGGATCCACTGGCTGTTAAGCAGAATGTGTAGTGACCCCGACTCTATTACCACAGCTCCCAGGAATTGGGGGAGTCGGAGTCTGGACTTTCGCTCACCGGGTCCTTGTATGATTAACTTTTCACTTGGCCAAATGGATGAGTTAAGGATTTGGCTTCTGTCCCAGGCGCGACTGTCCAGTCAGGTGACCTTAGATGGTGTCCAATCAGACATGATTGAGAGAGTCTTGTCGCCCGAACACCTGCACGACTGAGATAGACGAAATTTACTGCAACAACTCTAAGAATGAAGAACATTAACTGCAAAATCTAGAAATCCCCAGTAAATATCAGTCCTACAAATCTTTCAGAATTATTACAATTCCCATTGGTTTTCCAAGTCTACAATTTTCCCAAATTTGCAGCAATGGGTGGTGGTGGGGGTATAACTAGGCAGACTAGTAATTCAGGACTCTGCTCTTTACAGTTTTGTCTAGTAACTTCCCAAAGTGGTGAATTAGCCGAAGGGTCTGGATGACACCGCCCGGTACCATAATGGGAGGTCCAGTTTGACCTTTGGGCCTCACTTTATTGACCACACACCATCCTTTGTATCATATTGCTACATTGTTTCATGTTACTGGACACTTGGTAATAGTTCCATGATCCAGTGACCATTCCATGAAGCTTAGTCCCCAATACAAAAGCTAGAATGATGGCCAATCCAACCATCCCATTGTATTTGGAACATTTCTCTTACACATAGTAGTAGAGCAGCAGGGGCCTGACGGACTCCAGAGCCCAGGAGCTAAATACATCCTCTATAACCCCTTTAGTTACTCTCCTTTTGTCCAGTTTTTGACCACTATCTCCTTGGTGCTCTGTTGATTTTCCTTTGAAACTGTCTTAAAGGGACTCTTGTTTTTGGTCTTGGCCACTGATAAATTAATATCCCAGACAATAAAAGAGAGAATCGATTAAACCTGTGACTGATCAGTCAGTAGAGAGAGTAGTCGCCAGTCCATTGCCAGCAGATCCTTCACCGTGATCTTCCTGTTGACCTGACTGCATGTTTTGTCTGTTCTTATCTCCTTGCCTGGCCCTTCTCCTTCCTTGTCTTATTCTATCTTATTGGCTGCCAGCCTGAACAGAATCCACCTGGCAGCTCGGACCAGGGCGATGCCACTTTTGTAGTAGACTGGTCCAGCCAGCCTAGTGAGTTTGACCAAGTAAGTAGACCTTATTATTCTACCTGGTATTTTAGGCGTAGTGTCCAGCTGATCACCAGGACTATCCAGACGACCTGTGCCATGATACCAAATACATAACCAACCATCTGTGCCGACCATTGATATCCACATAGACTCACCGGGAGTGCTCATAGACCTCATATAATAGGTGGCTGATATCATCCTTGGCCACCTTCTTCACCCTTGACCAATGAAGGTTTATGGGGCCAGTCTATTATATCAACCATATTATGGTCACAATGGGTTGCCTGGTGGCCTGGTGATCTGGTATCTAGTAGTCCGGTATGAAGACATCGTAGTCAGAGCTTTCCCCATTCCTAGTAATAGACTATGGTGGCCTGGACTGGTGGTGGTCATTTTGTTACCTGCAGAATATTCAACCGTTATTATATCGCTATATATTGATACATTTTATATTATCTCAAGGAATGGAGGATTTACACCAGAACTGACCAGTATTTGGATAGGTCTCTAGGGATATAATGATTATCGGTGTCGACCATGTTTTATGTTTGGGAAGAGTTATGCCATTCAGGGGAGGGGTTATGCCATTCAGGGGAGGGGTTATGGCATTCAGGGGAAGGGTTAGGGCATTCAGGGGAGGAGTTAGAGCATTCAGGGGAGGGGTTATGGCATTCAGGGGAAGGGTTGGGGCATTCAGGGGAGGGGTTGGGGCATTCAGGGGAGGGGTTATGTCATTCAGGGAGGGGTTAGGACATTCAGGGGAGGGGTTAGGACATTCAGGGGAGGGGTTAGGGCATTCAGGGCAGGGGTTATGGCATTCAGGGCAGGGGTCATTGCATTCAGGGGAGGGGTTATAACATTCAGGGGGGTTTTGACATTTAGGGGAGGGGTTATTATAGTTTAGAGGAGGAGTTATAGTTTAGAGGAGGAGTTATGTTTGTGGTAGGAATTATAATATTTAGAGGAGGAGTTTGGGCATTTGGGGAAGATACTAAGTAATATAGAAGTCCTGACGTGTGAGGGGGTTATATACGTGTGGGAGGAGTTCTTGTACTTCAGAGATGTATTATGTACATATGGGCGGAGTTCTTATATTTATGGGAGGGGTCATGTGTGAAGGAATAATTTATATACGTTACATGGAAGAGTTTCTTAACGCTGAAGCTCGGCCAAGATAATCTGCGTCTTCTAGAGATTACATTGTTGAATCCATTCCTGTCTGATCGGAGTGCGCCCACAGTGTGCCCGTTACCCCCAGATTGTAGGCGGCACCCCTCCATATTGCACTGAATCTTTACCATTATTTCTGCTCCTCTTGTCTTCATATGGAGGGGACGATGATTCCTGTGGTTTATGGACTAACAATTCTGCTATTTCAGCCTCCAGAACCCGCTCCGGACACAACACCTAAAAAAGAAGCTGAGGTCAAACAAGTGGTCGAGGAGAAAGATCCCAACGTAAGTCATTGGGGCTCTGCATGGGATCTATAGGTCACCAAGGTGCTGGAAATAAATCCTGTAATTTTCTCTCTGGCCACTAAGCCTAATCATGGACTGACACTTGCTAATTCTATAGGGGTTTTCCTTGAAGCAGTTACCTCATTTATATCACAGACAGTATTACAATAGAAGATAACCCCTGTATAGATAACACCACCGATACATCATTACATCACTACTGACAATACATGATGTCACAGTTTGTTTCCTCCCCCTCCCTGCACAGAACATGCCAGAAAATAAAAAGAATTAAAAAATTTTTTTTTTTGTTTTAATAAAGAAATATTATAGTGAGACTTGGTGGGACTTTATGGTGAGCGTCCCTATGACAGCTCTGACGTGACACATCATGAACAGAATGACAAAAACACTATAGGGGAAGGTTGTGCAATGTGAATTTTTGGCTCTCCTGCCATATGTCCATATTATTCAGTGGCCTTATCATTGCTTTGCAGCAGTCCAGCTCGCTTCCCGCTGTCGTGGTGGAGACCTTCCCCGCTACCGTGAATGGTACTGTAGAGAGCGCACCGCCAAAGGCGAACATGCCGGCAGGATTCCTCTATAAGGTACAATGGTGTTGGGTGGAAATGCAAATTCTCAAAAATTTCTCGGGAGTTTTATTACTTGGGCGACGGATCTGATAGATTTTTTTCCACATTTGCGCTCATTATTGGGATGTGTCTTCTCCTGTATTGCGGCTCATTGATGTTTGTTTTTCCTTCAGGTTCGGGCCCAACATGACTATGGAGCAACTGACAGCGATGAACTAAACTTGAAAGCGGGAGATATTGTTCTAGTAACTGAGTTTGACAACCCGGAGGAGCAGGTATGGCCGACATCACTATCTAGCACCTATAGACCTCACTATATGGCACCTATAGTCCTCACTATATAGCACCTATAGACCTCACTATATGGCACCTATAGACCTCACTATATGGCACCTATAGTCCTCACTATCTAGCACCTATAGACCTCACTATATGGCACCTATAGACCTCACTATATGGCACCTATAGTCCTCACTATCTAGCACCTATAGACCTCACTATATGGCACCTATAGTCCTCACTATATGGCACCTATAGTCCTCACTATATAGCACCTATAGACCTCACTATATGGCACCTATAGTCCTCACTATATGGCACCTATAGTCCTCACTATATGGCACCTATAGTCCTCACTATATGGCACCTATAGACCTCACTATATGGCACCTATAGACCTCACTATATGGCACCTATAGTCCTCACTATCTAGCACCTATAGACCTCACTATATGGCACCTATAGACCTCACTATATGGCACCTATAGACCTCACTATCTAGCACCTATAGACCTCACTATATGGCACCTATAGTCCTCACTATATGGCACCTATAGTCCTCACTATATGGCACCTATAGTCCTCACTATATGGCACCTATAGACCTCACTATATGGTACCTATAGACCTCACTATATGGCACCTATAGTCCTCACTATATGGCACCTATAGACCTCACTATATGGCACCTATAGACCTCACTATATGGCACCTATAGTCCTCACTATCTAGCACCTATAGACCTCACTATATGGCACCTATAGTCCTCACTATCTAGCACCTATAGACCTCACTATATGGCACCTATAGTCCTCACTATCTAGCACCTATAGACCTCACTATATGGCACATATAGTCCTCACTATATGGCACCTATAGACCTCACTATATGGCACCTATAGACTTCACTATATGGCACCTATAGACCCCACTATATAGCACCTATAGACCCCACTATATAGCACCTATAGATATGGAGGCCAGGTTAGGACAGGTTCATACTACCAGTATTAATGTCCGTTGCTGTCATCCTATGACTTATAGTGTGAATGTAGCCACATATAGCAAGAAGTCTATGGAGAGGGGAAGGGGAAAAGGAGGCTGCTGGAAAAGACACACAAATAACTGCAGCTTCTCTACTCTGCTACACTGCGAGGGAGCTCGTCTGACACTGCTGGATCTTCAAGATAACATTCTACCACTACATAGTCAATTAATCAATTACCAGCCTCCTCCATAGACTTCTGTATGTGAGAGGAGTATGGAGTAGAGGATCCTGATAAGCAGAGAAGGAAATAGATTTCTATAATAAGATATATTATAAAGTTTCTTGTAATTACCTATACTATTAATTGGGGGGACACGTAAGAAGGCTGAGAACCATTGGGCTATTCCTCCCAACTAACTCATACACATGAACCCTCAGCTCAGCTTATAGTGCATGTACTTTCCACGGGGTAGCGAGCCATTGCCAGACACCTCTGACAGTGACTTATCTCCCCCTTAGAGTAAAAAGATTGGGCATATTAAGATTCAGCATGCCTGATCCTGCTTTACCAGCAACCTCTATCAGGTGGAGTTAGAAGGCCCCAATACCTACAAGCTAGTTGCAATGGGCCGCTTGGGCAGAGATTGTTCCTATGTGTACGGGCACCTTTAGATTCTGCTTGAAGATCACGGTAGTAAAGTAACGCGAGGCTTCTCATGTCACCGTCTCTTCCAGGATGAAGGTTGGCTGATGGGAATTAAGGAGAGCGATTGGCAGCAGAATAAGGAATTTGATCAACACAAAGGAGTCTTCCCAGAAAACTTTACAGAGAAATACCAGTGAGGAAGAGCGGCCCTTTACCTCGGGGATATAATGCAAATTTTCTGTGAAAATTATCAAACCACGTCTACCCTATGAACAATTAACCCTACAAGTGTCAACTTCAAGGTTCAGTTCAATAATAGGCGCAAGAATAGTCAATAGATACAGTTCCTGGAATGCTATAACTTGTATGTTTGTGCCCCATTCCCACACCTGGAGGAGAGTAGGTCCATCATTCGTCTGTTACAGCTTGATCGCTTTCCGGAGGGTTCCCCGTCTTTGTGGTTGTTATGTGAGAATGCCAAATTGGGTGTGAATTGTACAGTGTGTGCCTATGACAGTGGAGACGGCCATTGTGCGTCCAACCACCATCGGTCTAGTGAGGTCACTAGGGAATTTCTAGCCGTTGTCTCTTCCAATATGGCTGCCTACATTGCGCATAGTCACATTCAGGGATGGTATTGTGGAGTAGCCATTTTTTTTGGATTGCGTGCCTTCCATTAATATCAAGCTTGGAGAAGAAATAGAATCCTGTAACCTTCTTATACCTGCAGATCATTGTCCGTGTCCCCATAGCCATGGTCACGTGCACTGGTCTCTGGGGTACGGATATAATGGTGGTGACCCCTGCCTGTGTCTGCTCAACTTACATTGCTCCACTAAACCCATGAAATATTTGGACAGCTCTGCCCCCCACTATAGGGTGTGATCCTGAACGTGGGCGTCTTGTTTTTATATTTGATATACTGGGCAGGGACTTCGCTCCTTCTCCGCTCTAGAATCCGGATTCTATACCTATCTATATATATTAAAGCCTAATTCCAGAGAACACACAAAGTATCAATATTACATATCAGAATCTATGGATGTAGCATTAGTTCATGTTGTCTAGCAACTACTTGCCTTCAACTCTGGGTGACTACCGAGTCAGTCCATGTAGATAGGAACACTGAAGGGGTCACGGGAAAGTTTTCTCTGCTGTACGGTAGACTGACTGTACGGTAGACTGAAAAATATGGAAGAGAGAGGGAAAACGTTCCGTCATATTGAAGAAATAAATGTTATGTGCAATGTACGAAGAGGGGGCACGAGGGGACACCGCCGAACAAGCGGAGCTAGGCTTTAATGGATTGATAGACCTTCCATAGCAGAAGCTTTGTGATTCCACACGGCAAGTTTTAGGATTTTTATAAAAAAAAAAGTTGCAAAATTTTTGGGAAAAACAAAAAAAAAATCTGTTAAGTCCTGTATCCATGACTTTATAAGGAGACGGGCTGGGCCGGCCATTATGGTTCACAATTCTACTTGAGATGGTCGGGACCCCAGATTGTGTGTTCTGCTGCGACGGATACATTGTGAACTCCATTGTTCTGGCGTCTCTCCTCACTTGGGGTCCCATAGCAATGGTCATCTTCTGCAGGATGGTCCTCACCAGGATCACATGATCTAAAACTATTAACGGCGACCACAAAAATTAAAAAAATCAGAAATAAATTTTGAGAAATTTTTTTGTTAGAGAATGAAGGATCTGTCCAGTAACTTCTCCCCCGGAGTGCTCATTGCCTTGTATGATTTTACTGAGTTTTGTGATGTTTGTTATTAAACTATATCCACTTGTGAAGTCGTCGTCCACACCGACTTTTATTTTTGAATTATTACTCACTTGTTGTTGTTGTTTTTTTCTTATGAGCTGTCCAAATGTTTTATGGGAAGTGCCGGAGATTGTAACGCTTCATATTTGCTTCCGTGGGCTGGATCCCAATAAATGATGTGGCAGTCGCTAGGTCGGTTCTGTTTGAAGATTCCGCTTTGGTCCTGGTGGTCTAGTGCTTGCTATGCCCCCAGGAACAGAAGGGCCCACAAAAATCAGGATTTTTTTTTTAAAAAAATTGTAGTCTGAGTAGAAAATGACGCTCCTGGGTCACAAGCCGAAATTGTCATTAGGATTCCCTACTAAGAGACTGGTTTCCTTGTGTAGATACAGTTTGGGCCCCTCTAGCGTTAGCCCCTATGAGGAGCCGGAGCATCAAATTTAATATATTGTAAACTGACATTACAAAAGAGAGTGGAAAACCCTATAAAAACTATAATGTGAGCTATTAGCTCGATGACTTGGGCTATCGGCATCATACTTAGTATCTCTGAGTTAATAAGGCAATGGGCTGTGGTTTATCTCAGTGTTCTGATGAGAAGGAGTCAGTGCCAGAAGATAACGTAACGTTTTCACATCTAAGGCTGGTCCTACACGACCGTAATGTAAGTCCGCAAATGGTCTGCAATTCAGGGTTTACAATTGCGGACCATTTGCGGACACATTATTCTCAATGCGGCCTCTTACACCACCAGATATTTTATCCGTGGTGTGGCCGGGCCGCAACTGTGGTCCGCAATTTATAGAGCAGGTCTGTAATGCCCGTGAATTGCAGCACTGTACTGACTCGCCCATAGAACTGTATGGGCGAGTGCGGCAGGACACGGACATCTGCGGAGTGTAGGTTGCCGATCAGCGACATGCAGACTGTAGAATCATTATAGTTGTGTAAGACCAGCCTAAAGTTGCAATTTAGATAAGATCTCAGCAGTTTGAACTCTGAGGTAATAGGCCAGGGCTCTGAGGTAATAGGTCAGGGCTCTGAGGTAATAGGTCAGGGCTCTGATGTAATAAGCCAAGGGCTCTGAGGTAATAGGTCAGGGCTCTGAGGTAATAAGTCAGGGCTCTGAGGTAATAAGTCAGGGCTCTGAGGTAATAGGCTAGGGCTCTGATGTAATAGGTCAGGGCTCTGAGGTAATAGGTCAGGGCTCTGAGATAATAAGCCAGTGCTCTGAGGTAATAAGTCAGGCCTCTGAGGTAATAGGTCAGGGCTCTGAGGTAATAGGTCAGGGCTCTGAGGTAATAAGCCAAGGGCTCTGAGGTAATAGGTCAGGGCTCTGAGGTAATAGGTCAGGGCTCTGAGATAATAAGCCAGTGCTCTGAGGTAATAAGTCAGGCCTCTGAGGTAATAGGTCAGGGCTCTGAGGTAATAGGTCAGGGCTCTGAGGTAATAAGCCAAGGGCTCTGAGGTAATAGGTCAGGGCTCTGAGGTAATAGGCCAGGCCTCTGAGGTAATAGGTCAGGGCTCTGAGATAATAAGCCAGGGCTCTGAGATAATAAGCCAGTGCTCTGAGGTAATAAGTCAGGCCTCTGAGGTAATAGGTCAGGGCTCTGAGGTAATAGGTCAGGGCTCTGAGGTAATAAGCCAAGGGCTCTGAGGTAATAGGTCAGGGCTCTGAGGTAATAAGTCAGGGCTCTGAGATAATAAGCCAGTGCTCTGAGGTAATAAGTCAGGCCTCTGAGGTAATAGGTCAGGGCTCTGAGGTAATAGGTCAGGGCTCTGAGGTAATAAGCCAAGGGCTCTGAGGTAATAGGTCAGGGCTCTGAGGTAATAGGCCAGGCCTCTGAGGTAATAGGTCAGGGCTCTGAGATAATAAGCCAGGGCTCTGAGATAATAAGCCAGTGCTCTGAGGTAATAAGTCAGGGCTCTGAGGTAATAGGTCAGGGCTCTGAGATAATAAGCCAGGGCTCTGAGATAATAAGCCAGTGCTCTGAGGTAATAAGTCAGGCCTCTGAGGTAATAGGTCAGGGCTCTGAGGTAATAGGTCAGGGCTCTGAGGTAATAAGCCAAGGGCTCTGAGGTAATAGGTCAGGGCTCTGAGGTAATAAGTCAGGGCTCTGAGGTAATAAGTCAGGGCTCTGAGGTAATAAGTCAGGGCTCTGAGGTAATAGGCTAGGGCTCTGATGTAATAGGTCAGGGCTCTGAGGTAATAGGCCAGGCCTCTGAGGTAATAGGTCAGGGCTCTGAGATAATAAGCCAGGGCTCTGAGATAATAAGCCAGTGCTCTGAGGTAATAGGTCAGGGCTCTGAGATAATAAGCCAGGGCTCTGAGGTAATAGGTCAGGGCTCTGAGGTAATAAGCCAAGGGCTCTGAGGTAATAGGTCAGGGCTCTGAGGTAATAAGTCAGGGCTCTGAGGTAATAAGTCAGGGCTCTGAGGTAATAGGCTAGGGCTCTGATGTAATAGGTCAGGGCTCTGAGGTAATAGGCCAGGCCTCTGAGGTAATAGGTCAGGGCTCTGAGATAATAAGCCAGGGCTCTGAGATAATAAGCCAGTGCTCTGAGGTAATAAGTCAGGCCTCTGAGGTAATAGGTCAGGGCTCTGAGGTAATAAGTCAGGGCTCTGAGATAATAAGCCAGGGCTCTGAGATAATAAGCCAGTGCTCTGAGGTAATAAGTCAGGGCTCTGAGGTAATAGATCAAGGCTCTGAGGTAATAGATCAAGGCTCTGAGATAATTGGTCAGGGCTCTGATGTAATAAGCCAGTGCTCTGAGGTAATAAGCCAGTGCTCTGAGGTAATACGCCAATGCTCTGAGATCTAAGATGAGGGGACTGACTTAATTCCTCAGCATTTATTAACCCCTTATAAACAGTCCCCCAGTTTGTCCCATTGACAATGACACACTCCAGGGTGTAGCGCCCTGACCCGTGTACGATGCGTTTATTTCGGAGACTGTCCGTGACTCTAAATGACCGATGACCACATAAAGGTTAAGTAGAAGGAAAGGCCCATCCTCCAATGGGACAGGCAAATCCCCAGCGGTTACGGGCACTACACCAGGATCGGCTCGGGGCCGTGTTTTTCTCTGTCTTCACATAAAGGTTAAGAAATGTTGATCATTTCAGCTTGACCCTGCGGCCCACCCTGTAAGCTCCGCCCCTACGGCTTCCCATGGCTCCTCCTACCGTCACTCCTGCGCCCTGAGACGTGAGCCCCATTAACCCTTTGTGTTTTTATAAGGACTGTGTGCGTGTGCGTGTTCATTCATAGCTAACAGAACTGTGATGATTTTATACTGTATTACGTGACCCGCGAGGGCCGTCGTGAGCGTGTTATGTACCTAGGACAACGCCAGGAACAAGCGATCCAAAGTTTAGTCGCCTCTCTGCCGCAGACGCTGCTGTGACTTTACTACACACATGGTATTGCATTACTTGACCGGTCTGCAACATATTATGATATATATCTATATTTTTTGTCTATTATTATTATTTTGTAACGAACACTATGACGTCTGACAACGGAGGGAAGAATGAGGGCGAGAGAGGGGCGAGGGGGGCAGAGAATTTATTTATGGCATGTAGTATATATTAGATAATTTAAGGTGTACGGTCGCCAAGAGACCGCGGAGGGCGCCATTTTCTGGTTTATCGTGTGAATGAATAAATCAGCATGAGGCATTGAGAGGGTTAATCCCCGATACAATCGCACCATGGGGTGTAACATGGGCGCCATAATGACGAATATATCTGCTCCTTTTTAATACGCAATTAACTCTCTCTATATATTGTAACATTTCAGAATCTTCGGCCCGTGCCGCCATTGTTGGCCACATTGTAACAAAGATAAAACCCGCCCCATTGATCCATACCGCACCCAGAATGGCGGCTTCCTCGGGATCAGGCTTATGGTACATTTTAAAAATAAAAGAGACAACAAGGGGTTAAGTTTACAAGAAATCAAAGTTCGTTCCTCAGACGAATGGTCGTGTCTATTATAGCGCTGTCAGCCGCCGATCACCAATGTGGCCGCCATGTCGTATGGTGACGCGGTTTAGCGGTTTTGATAATAGAAGGACTGGCAGAAATTCTGATAGAATATTGAGGGGGAGAAGATTCCGAAGGGGATGTGTCCTATTGTGTTTTCTGGCTCAGGTATAGGCTTGTCCTGAATACATTGTTACACCTGTTCACCTGTTATGTTACATCCAATAAAGAGTTATCCCCAGCTGCTGGCTCCGCCTCTTATATTAAGGCTGGCGTACCGCGCCCATGTCTGCTGCTCACAGATTACACTGCATAGCCCTGTCATGTGATCACCACAATCAGTGAGCATTGGTGATACTGGAAACTACTAGACCTTCATCGACATTTCAGAATCAATGTATTCAGTCATACTGCCCCCTGCCCCCTGCAGCTGTGTACTGCACATTACAGACCTGTCACTTTAAGGAAATTCCACCTATATATAGGTCTTTTTTTTTTTTTTTTTTTAAGGGAATGTTTAATTTTTTCATGTACTCAAACCAGATCATTAAATCTGTCACTTTTTTTTTCTTTAGTCTATTATCTGTCCAAGATTACGGGGGCGGCCATCTTGCCTGAGCTTCATCTACTCTGTTAACAGCATTTAGTGATCTGCTTTACAGCTGTGGTAACAATATCCCTGAGCGGTCTCACTGAGGTCTATGGAGAAGGAGGAGATAAACTGTGACATCATCTATTGTCAGTAGTGATGTCATGATGGGTCAGTGATGTTATGAAGGTGAGCACTGCAAAGAAAACCCCTACAGAATTGGCAAGTGTCAGGCTATTATTAGGCTTAGTAGTCAGAGTGAAAATTGCAGGATTTAGAACTTTTTAAAAAGAATATAAATAGTGTCATGGGAGATTCTTTCAAATAGCTTCAAAAAGTATTTAAAAAAAATATGCTGAAAACTTTATTCAGGTCGTCTTCCGGTGACATTTTAATTCCCGAGCTGAGTTGTCACATGACTGTAGGCTCCTCCCCACTGATGGCTTATTGGACAACAATGAAGCATACACAAATGCACAAAGTGAATCTGCACAAACCCCAATGAGGAGCGACTGAGCAAAACAATAAAGAGTGAAAAGAACAAAAAAATGTAACGGAAGAAAATCACAGAAGCCAAAGAGCAGTAAGTAGTGTGTACGTCACCCCGACATTGGGATTTACTAGTCTGGTGATTCTCTTTTTTGTGTTCCTTTATGTATGTGCACATTACTGGTGCCACTTACTATACACTTTTACCTACATGTTTCACTACTATGCGTGCTGTCACCCAGCTTTCTAGAAATCCTGAATGACATAAGGATTGTCATACAAACTACAAAACTTTCACAATGGATACATTTATCTGCATGTTACACTGGCCCATATTTACTATTGTAGAAGTGGGTATATACAGGCGCGGGTAAGGTTTTCGTACTGTGTATAAGGTATGGGATATAAAATGTAACTTTGTATCTTGTTGCTCTAATTCTGAGAATACGTGAGACTTTTGTGTTGAATGTAATTTGTATTTGAGCTGCTATATATACGGTGTTGGTATAAACTGTACATAGTGTCTTTGGGACAGAGGGATTTGAAGTTAATATACCTCGATATACGACATTGTATGCTTTGTTATTTTCTGCCAGTAGTGTGTTGACATTTTTTTGTTACTTTCCATATTCTGACAGCAGTCACTTTTTTATTTGTCTGTGTCGGGGGATCTTTTTTTGCGGGGCCGGGTGTAGTTTTTAGTTGTTGCATTTTCGGGAAATGCTATTGGTTTGATCACTTTTGATTGATATTTGTATGATAATGAAAATAGTGAAAAAAACTGCGGTTTTGGACTTTTCAGTATGTTTGCCGCTACGGCGTTAAGCGTCCAGGCAAAATATTTGTATAGCTTTGTAGAGCGGGCGATTTCGGACACAGGGATACCTAACATGTATGTGTTTCACAGTATGTAACTACTTTTATATGTGTTCTAGGGAAAGAGGGGTGATTTGAATTTGTAATACTTTTTATTTTTTATTTTATTTTTTTTTCCTTTTTTTTTGTTTTGGTTTTTGCATTTATTAGACCGCCTAGGGGTATTGACATGGTTGGGTGGTGTTGCGAATTGTCAGAGCGGTGGCGGTCGGCAAACATGGCTGCTCCGGAGCGTTAAAGAGAGCCTCCTGGAGTATCATTAAGGTAAGGGGCAAAGTCGTAAAGTATATGTATATGTTATTGTGTGGGGCTAGGGGCGAGGCTGTAGAGGGCAATATGAATTTTGTGGCTTGCTATGGTCCAAAGTGTGTGAGATTGCAGAGATGGTGGTGTGAGTTTGGGTTTCGTGGGGGTCCTGGCACAAACGTATGTGCGCTATTGTGACGAAGAGTAGCCTATTGCGCAATCGGGTGTAGTAACTATGTTTGTGGAAACTTTCAGCCAAATCGGTCGAGCGGGTTTTGCGTGATTGATTAACAAACATCCAAACACACAAACCCACAAACATCCAAACTCACAAAGACAGACAATCTGACACTACTCCAGATTAATCACAGTGATGGACACTAATCCAGATTGATTACATTGACGGACACTACACCAGATTGATCACAGTGACGGACACTACTCCAGATTGATCACAGTGATGGACACTAATCCAGATTGATCACAGTGATGGACACTACTTCAGATTGATCACAGTGACGGACACTACTTCAGATTGATCACAGTGACGGACACTACTCCAGATTGATCACAGTGATGGACACTAATCCAGATTGATCACAGTGATGGACACTACTTCAGATTGATCACAGTGACGGACACTACTCCAGATTGATCACAGTGATGGACACTAATCCAGATTGATCACAGTGACGGACACTACTTCAGATTGATCACAGTGACGGACACTACTCCAGATTGATCACAGTGACGGACACTACTCCAGATTGATCACAGTGATGGACACTAATCCAGATTGATCACAGTGATGGACACTACTTCAGATTGATCACAGTGACGGACACTACCCCAGATTGATCACAGTGACGGACACTACTCCAGATTGATCACAGTGACGGACACTACTTCAGATTGATCACAGTGACGGACACTACTCCAGATTGATCACAGTGATGGACACTAATCCAGATTGATCACAGTGATGGACACTACTTCAGATTGATCACAGTGACGGACACTACTTCAGATTGATCACAGTGACGGACACTACTCCAGATTGATCACAGTGATGGACACTAATCCAGATTGATCACAGTGATGGACACTACTTCAGATTGATCACAGTGACGGACACTACTCCAGATTGATCACAGTGATGGACACTAATCCAGATTGATCACAGTGACGGACACTACTTCAGATTGATCACAGTGACGGACACTACTCCAGATTGATCACAGTGACGGACACTACTCCAGATTGATCACAGTGATGGACACTAATCCAGATTGATCACAGTGACGGACACTACTTCAGATTGATCACAGTGACGGACACTACTCCAGATTGATCACAGTGATGGACACTAATCCAGATTGATCACAGTGATGGACACTAATCCAGATTGATCACAGTGATGGACACTAATCCAGATTGATCACAGTGACGGACACTACTTCAGATTGATCACAGTGATGGACACTAATCCAGATTGATCACAGTGATGGACACTAATCCAGATTGATCACAGTGATGGACACTACTCCAGATTGATCACAGTGATGGACACTACTTCAGATTGATCACAGTGACGGACACTACTTCAGATTGATCACAGTGATGGACACTAATCCAGATTGATCACAGTGACGGACACTACTTCAGATTGATCACAGTGACGGACACTACTCCAGATTGATCACAGTGACGGACACTACTCCAGATTGATCACAGTGATGGACACTAATCCAGATTGATCACAGTGACGGACACTACTCCAGATTGATCACAGTGATGGACACTAATCCAGATTGATCACAGTGACGGACACTACTTCAGATTGATCACAGTGACGGACACTACTCCAGATTGATCACAGTGATGGACACTAATCCAGATTGATCACAGTGATGGACACTAATCCAGATTGATCACAGTGATGGACACTAATCCAGATTGATCACAGTGATGGACACTACTTCAGATTGATCACAGTGACGGACACTACTTCAGATTGATCACAGTGATGGACACTAATCCAGATTGATCACAGTGATGGACACTAATCCAGATTGATCACAGTGATGGACACTAATCCAGATTGATCACAGTGATGGACACTACTTCAGATTGATCACAGTGACGGACACTACTCCAGATTGATCACAGTGATGGACACTAATCCAGATTGATCACAGTGATGGACACTACTTCAGATTGATCACAGTGACGGACACTACCCCAGATTGATCACAGTGACGGACACTACTTCAGATTGATCACAGTGATGGACACTAATCCAGATTGATCACAGTGATGGACACTACTTCAGATTGATCACAGTGACGGACACTACTTCAGATTGATCACAGTGACGGACACTACTCCAGATTGATCACAGTGATGGACACTAATCCAGATTGATCACAGTGATGGACACTACTTCAGATTGATCACAGTGACGGACACTACTCCAGATTGATCACAGTGATGGACACTAATCCAGATTGATCACAGTGACGGACACTACTTCAGATTGATCACAGTGACGGACACTACTCCAGATTGATCACAGTGACGGACACTACTCCAGATTGATCACAGTGATGGACACTAATCCAGATTGATCACAGTGACGGACACTACTTCAGATTGATCACAGTGACGGACACTACTCCAGATTGATCACAGTGATGGACACTAATCCAGATTGATCACAGTGATGGACACTAATCCAGATTGATCACAGTGATGGACACTAATCCAGATTGATCACAGTGACGGACACTACTTCAGATTGATCACAGTGATGGACACTAATCCAGATTGATCACAGTGATGGACACTAATCCAGATTGATCACAGTGATGGACACTACTCCAGATTGATCACAGTGATGGACACTACTTCAGATTGATCACAGTGACGGACACTACTTCAGATTGATCACAGTGATGGACACTAATCCAGATTGATCACAGTGACGGACACTACTTCAGATTGATCACAGTGACGGACACTACTCCAGATTGATCACAGTGACGGACACTACTCCAGATTGATCACAGTGATGGACACTAATCCAGATTGATCACAGTGACGGACACTACTCCAGATTGATCACAGTGATGGACACTAATCCAGATTGATCACAGTGACGGACACTACTTCAGATTGATCACAGTGACGGACACTACTCCAGATTGATCACAGTGATGGACACTAATCCAGATTGATCACAGTGATGGACACTAATCCAGATTGATCACAGTGATGGACACTAATCCAGATTGATCACAGTGATGGACACTACTTCAGATTGATCACAGTGACGGACACTACTTCAGATTGATCACAGTGATGGACACTAATCCAGATTGATCACAGTGATGGACACTAATCCAGATTGATCACAGTGATGGACACTAATCCAGATTGATCACAGTGATGGACACTACTTCAGATTGATCACAGTGACGGACACTACTCCAGATTGATCACAGTGATGGACACTAATCCAGATTGATCACAGTGATGGACACTACTTCAGATTGATCACAGTGACGGACACTACCCCAGATTGATCACAGTAATGGACTCTACCCCAGATTGATCACAGTGACTGATGATAAATGTATAGTAAATCTGATGTATCTTTACACTGTTTACACCACCTTTCAGTTGACTTTTTTGGATCCAGAAATTTGGTAGTGCATTTATGTTACTCCCATTTTTTTTTTTCTGAGAACACACCTTAATGTCTAACAGGTCAAAAAATTTAGCTCAAACTAATGCAATGTGGCAAACTAAATGGTGCCACATTGCACCATATTTACACCATTATCTAGTGCTATCTACAATAGTAAATCTGATCCATTGTAACAAACTATCAGGAGAGAGATGTGTGCACCTGACATATGTATGTTCTATCATCTAGATTGTACTGTATATAATTGTCACGAACCCTCAGCTGTGAGAAGTGTTGGGTCAATGCAGATTTTCAGCCTCTCGTCCCTTTAAGCAGCCAGAGATACTGGAAAGATTAGTAAGAAAAGATATTAGAGAGTTGCAGAACTTTCTATACAAGGTTGTAAAACCAAATTCCAGTCCATAGTTTTAGTAAGTGCCCCGCCCTCGTTCCCCTGTAATTACCCCGATTCCTCCGAGTATGGCCATTTCCCATGCAGAGTACTTATTATTTATCTATTTCACCTCCTCGTCCAGGAGAAGACGAGATCTCAGCGCCACGTTTTCCTTTAATATCGGTTTTATTTGCTTTTTGGGAGTTTTTTAATCACTTAATTTTTTTGCACATCAGCTTAAAAAGCAAAAATCTGCAAAGAGCAGCAAAAAGGGCGAGTTATAAACCCCACATGGGTCACAGGGCGTCCATAACCCGAGTCACCTGCACAGGCAGCAGAGTCTATGGAGCAGATGGTGCAGGTTTAGTGTCAGTCGTTTACCCTGCGCTAATAAACCCTGAAATCTGAATCTGTAATGAAACTGCAGCTGTAAAGGGAAGAAGCATAAAAATACAGATGACATCATCAGGTCTAAGCTTGTAAATGCCTATATCACATCACTGAGAATACAGCCTATCCGTATACTAGAGAGCGGTGACATCACCACTTCAGGCGGCGCTATGCCAGGGCCCCGGGGAGGGTGAAATTTTTGCTTACCTAAGCCAGTCCAGGACAAGCTGTAGTAGGTTCACCCCTGGGCAAGGCTCCTCTTATAGTGCGGGACTCCTTGTATAGGGCTGTGCTCCTCTTGTAGGGTGTGACTCCTCGTATAGGGCAGGGCTCCTCTTGTAGGGTGTGACTCCTCGTATAGGGCAGGGCTCCTCTTGTAGGGTGTGACTCCTCGTATAGGGCAGGGCTCCTCTTGTAGGGCGGGGCTCCTCTTATAGGGCTGTACTCCTCTTGTAGGGCAGGGCTCCTCTTGTAGGGCAGAGCTCTTTATATAGGGCTGTGCTCCTCTTGTAGAGCGGTGTTCCTCTTGTAGGGTGGGGCTCCTCATATAGGGCTGTGCTCCTCTTGTAGCACGGTGTTCCTCTTGTAGGGTGTGACTCCTTGTATAGGGCTGTGCTCCTCTTGTAGGGCGGTGCTCCTCTTATAGGACTGTACTCCTCTTGTAGGGCGGGGCTTCTCTTGTAGGGCTGGGCTCCTCGTATAAGGGCAGTGCTCCTCTTGTAGGGTGTGACTCCTCGTATAGGGCTGTACTCCTCTTGTAGGGCAGGGATCCTCTTATAGGGCTGTGCTTCTCTTGTAGGGGCGGCTCCTCTTATAGGGCTGTACTCCTCGTATAGGGCGGGGCTCCTCTTGTAGGGCTGTGCTCCTCTAGTAGCGCGGTGTTCCTCTTGTAGGGTGAGGCTCCTCGTTTAGGGTGGGGCTCCTCTTGTAGCGCGGTGTTCCTTTTGTAGGGCAGGGCTCCTCTTATAGGGCTGTGCTCCTCTTGTAGGGTAGGGATCCTCTTGTAGGACGGGGCTCCTCTTATAGGGCTGTGCTCCTCTTGTAGTGCAGTGTGACTCCTTGTAAAGGGCTGGGCTCCTCTTATAGGGCAGGGCTCCTCTTACAGGGATGTACTCCTCTTATAGGGCGGGGCTCCTCTTATAGGGCTGTGCTCCTCTTGTAGCGCGGTGTTCCTCTTGTAGGGTGTGACTCCTTGTATAGGGCAGGGCTCCTCTTGTTGGGTGGGGCTCCTCTTATAGGGCAGGGATCCTCTTGTAGAGCGGTGTTCCTCTTGTAGATCAGGGCTCCTCGTATAGGGCTGTGCTCCTCTTGTAGGGCTGTGCTCCTCTTGTAGCGCGGTGTTCCTCTTGTAGGGCGGGGCTCCTCTTATAGGAGGGCCTTGATTGTGTAATGATTATTGCTTGCTAACCTGTCTCTTGTGATTGTATATAATAATACCGCATGTGTTTGCTGCCTCCGGACTCCAGGAAATGCAGATTTCATAAAGTAAATGCAATCTATTATAATAACTGTTTTTGGCCTCGTAGTTCCCGCAGTTCTCTTGTGTACTATATAGCGATGTTGATGGGGGGGGGCTATATAGTTCTGTTCTTATATATTGGGGGTGAATACTTTCCTCCTTCTATATTAGACTCTGTTCTCATCCATCATTCTCGGCTCTATACAGACAGTACACAAGGAATCGGCGCCGAGGCCGGACGTAGCCAGCACAATTTTGCCTTCATTTACCGGGGAGTCCCTCTCCAATTATCCGGCGCACAAGAGGGACTCATCCCCTCACTGGAGGCCGCGTTCTTTCTTGCAGTGGTTTTTAGATGTGACGTTTATTAGCTCTTATTTCAGACGGTGACATTTTTATTGTTGTACCTAAAGTTTTTATGACCTCCTTCAAAACGTATTTATGGCACGAGGGACTGGCGCTCACAGCCTCTGTGATGATAGACGTGGCACCGAGGAAGGAGCAGGGACGAGCGCAGCTCCCTGGCATCACAAAATAAATGTCAGAGCTGGAATATGTCGCTGCAGAGCGCTTCATGGCGAGGATACTAAGTGGCCTTGGAGCTCCGCAATGCAGGTTGTTGCTTAAACTGATGGAAACGTCTGACAACTCAGAGGCTCAAAACTTCGACCGACCGACCGTGCTGTCAGTGCTGCAAGTCAGGGAGATGGTCGCAGTGTATATGGTCGTATCTGGTTTATAAGATCTCCGAGATGAGGCGTAGGGTGCGCCAAAATACATCCCGTGAAAACCAAATATTGGGGGTAATTATCAATCCCTCTAGGCAAGGTTACTGGTGCGGAGAGATGATCCTGATCTGCACTTTATTGGGTTGAATGTGCGCAACAACCTCCAGTCTGTGCCCCTGTGTAGAGGAAGCAGTCAGTACTGGACCCTGGATTATTAGGGGGTCCCAAATGTCCCCCTCCCCCCAAAAAAGACTACTATTCTATATGATACAAGGTTGGTAGGGGCCCCATGACAGATTTTTTTTACTGGGGTCCAGGAGCTCCCAGGTAACAATAAGTCAGATCAGACACTTTGAGAATTCTGGTAGAATTGTCAGAAGTAAAAAAACTGGCACAGAAGGGATTGATGAATTCCCTGCATTCTGTCCCGTAAAACCGAATTCTATAAGACATTCTGGGCAGAAACATCACATTGTGTGACAAAGTAACATTCTGTGTCAGATAGAATCTGCCAGGTGACATCGTATATGATAAATAACATTGTCCCACGTTTATCAAGGAAAATGCGCCTCGAAAACGGCCAAAAATCTGCCTCAATGTAGCGGTATGTTTGGTGCACTTTGGCACATCTCCGCCTCTGCGGCAGGCTCACGACTCGATGTAGATGGACCAGGGGCACCGGTTTTACTAGAACTCAGTAGTGTTGAACGAGTAGTATTCGAATACCTCGCCAGCATAGGAATGCGTGTAATCGGCCGCACGCCAAGGGGTTAAACACTTTGAATATTCGATGCGTTTAACCCCTTGGTGCTCGGCCAATTACATGCATTCCTATGCTGGCGAGGTATTCGAACGAATGCTACTCGCTCAACACTAGAACTCATGACAGTCTTACCCCCCCCCCCCCATTGTGTGTTACAAAAGTCAAAAGTTACATTCTGTGCAACAAAGTAACATTATAAAATATGTACAATAAAATAAAGACAAACTGATATTCTGTATGAAGAAAGATTTCTGTGATGTAAATGTCAATTCTGTGCAGACAATATGATCCCGTAAATATATTTGTATCACCGGAGGCGCAGATCGGGGCTCAATCCTTATATGTGAACGTGCGGCGAGGACTTCCCAAGCGCCAGGAGACACCAGAGCGCCAGGAACACCCTACATAAATACTCCCTCACAATAGCCCCCTTATATTAATAATGCCCCTGCTTGCCCTAATGACCCCTTATATTATTACTGCCCCCCCCCCCCCCCCCCCCGCCGCCTCTTCTTGCTGTGTCAAAGGGATTATGTAGATATAGACAGTGTTACATAGATGTGGGTCAGACAAGACATCAGACTCAGACTCATCCGCTCACTCTCAGACAGCAGAATACTGTATGACATGTTATATACCCCTAGATTCTTCTAGTGTAACAGCTGGATGTGCAATGGCGCCATCTAGTGGATTCATCCTGATAATACATCAACTTCTGTAAATATGGAAAGAGCAGCAATGCACCGTGGAGCTGAAGAAAAAATATTAAAGACTGAGGCCCCACATTGGAGAAACACGGCTTGGAGCAGATTTTGTTGCATTATTTTTTAAGCTAAAGCCAAGAATGGCTACAAAAGAAATGGGGAATGTATAGGAAGCTTTTATACTTCTACCTTCTGCTCAATCCACTCCTGACTAGAGATGAGCGAACAGCGTTCTATTGAGTACATGTTCGATCAGACATCACGCTGATCGCACTGTTCGATTCCATACAAACACCCAGTGGCGGATCCAGTCTTTGCGGGGCCCTGGGCAATTGACTTTGGCGGGGCCCTACTTACTGGGGGGGTCTGGGGGTCCCCCCCAGGATTTTTTTAAAGCATTAGCCCAAAAAATGCATTTTTGAGGCGTTTTTTTAACTAGTTAGCTGTGCTTGCACACCTTATAAAACTGACCTTATTTGTGTACTATTAGCTGCATTGGAAGCGTGCACGCAAGGTCAGTGGCATAGAAGCACCACCAAGCCTCATGCTTGTAACCCATACCTCCCTTTTGAAAATAAGAAAGATGGAGAAAATGTGCGGCGCGCCGCAGCAAACTTGGCTCCACCCACTTTTATGTTGACTCCGCCCATTCTCATTCATTTTTCATGTGCTCCCACACAGTATAATCCTCCTACAGTCACCTGTAAATTATATGTCCCCCCTCCATCTCTCCCCCAGTTTCATATACACCCCTCATCTGCCCCTAGTTTCATGTCCCCCCCTCCATCTCTGTCCCCAGTTTCATGTCCCCCCGTTTCTGCCCAGTTTCATGCAATTCACCCCCCTTCATCTGCCCCGTGTCATGCTGTTCTCCCCGCCCCCTTCATTTTCCCCAGTGTCATGCTGTTCTCCCCCCTTCATCTGCCCCAGTGTCATGCCATTCTCCCTCCCCCTCATTTGCCCCAGTGTCATGCTGTTCTCCCCCCCTTCATCTGCCCCAGTGTCATGCCATTCTCCCTCCACCTCATTTGCCCCAGTGTCATGCCATTCTCCCTCCACCTCATCTGCCCCAGTGTCATGCTGTTCTCTCTCCCTTCATCTGCCCCAGTGTCATGCTGTTCTCCCCCCTTCATCTGCGCCAGTGTCATCCTGTTCTCTCCCCCTTTATCTGCCCCAGTGTCATGCCGTTCTCCCCCCCCCCTTCATCTGCCCCAGTGTCATGCCGTTCGCCCCCTTCCCCCTTCATCTGCCCCCAGTTTCATGGGCCCCCTATATTATGTTCCATTTTAATGTTTAACTAAAAACAAAAACAAAAAAACACTCTCCTTCCCTCGCTCCCCCGCCGCTCTCTCCGCAGTCTCACTCATACACATATTGTAGACGCGATGTGACGTCATCACATGGCTGCTACAAATGCCGGAGCGCAGCATTAAAGTAGGAGCTGAACTTTGACAGCTCCTGCTTTAAACGCCTATGTATTCAGATCATCGCCGATGAGTTAAAATCGGGACATACCTCCCGCCAACCAGGACCATTTTGTTAGGTCCGGGCCGCGCCGCGGGGCCCCGCTGGGCGGGGGCCCCAGGTGGTTGCCCGGCTCTGGATCCACCCCTGTGTAATACCACCCATTTATGAGGACATGACTGGTCTAGGTATAGGACACATATAGGACCTGCTCCATAATTTGCAGCTCTTCAATGTGGCCCTAACACACAGCCGCAAAAACAATGGCCATGTGTACTGGGCCCACTGAAATATAATAGTACAAACTTTTATCCACAATTGAGGATGACGCTGGGTTCACACATAAGAGTTACTGATATGTGAGAGACATGGAGGTAATAATGAAGTATCTTCATGATTATTACCCCCATATGTCTCACACATCAGTAACCCTTATGGTGAAGTACACAGGGGGTTAATGTGAGGGACATGATGGGGTTAACTGCTATTAATATGAGGCACAAGGAGTTACTAAAACTAAATGAATAACTCCAAATGCCTGACATTAATAGGAATACTAAGTGTAACCCCCCTCCCCCCACCAGCCTGTACCTGTGTGTTCCTTCTTTACTTTCAGTTTGCTGAAGCTTCCTCTTCTCCCTCTCACGTGTGCAGGATGGCAGGGATCTTCTGTAGAGTGATAAGCTCCACCTCCTGGGCGCTCCTCACCCTCTCATTGGTTGACAGAGGGCAGCCAGAGAAGGGGGTGAGGAGAAGCTTCCTGACAGCGCAGAGTGGAGCTTCCTGGATGAATAGCTGCAGCTCCCTGCGCTGACTGCTCTCTGTTAGCCGCTGCTGCAGTGCTGGGGCCCTCGGCAATTGCCCTGCCGACCGACCCAACCTGCATTTTGTTAGGTGCGGGCACTGCCGTGGGGCCCCGCTAGGCGCGGGGCCCCAGGCGGTTGCCCGGCTCGCCCGGCCCTGGATCCGCCCCTGCAAACACCGCGTTGAAAATGCACTTACAGTTCGATTCCCCTCCCACCTTCCCTGGCGCTTTTTCTGCACCAATAACAGCGCAAGGGAGGTGGGACAGGAACTGTGCTGCTAACTATCGACCCGTCTCTAACCTCCCCTTCATCTCTAAACTTTTGGAACGCCTGGTCTATTCTCGTTTAATCCACTATCTCTCTGCTAACTCTCTGCTTCACCCCTTACAATCTGGTTTCCGCGCTCTGCACTCTACTGAAACAGCTCTCACAAAAGTCTCTAATGATCTACTAAAGGCTAAATCCAATGGTGACTTCTCTCTTCTTATTCTTCTGGACCTCTCGGCAGCTTTTGACACTGTTGACCATCATCTGCTCCTCACTATGCTCCGCTCAGTTGGCCTCAATGACACTGCGCTCTCCTGGTTCTCCTCTTATCTCTCAGACCGCACTTTCAGTGTATCATTTGCAGGCTCTGTTTCCTCCCCTCTTTCCCTTGCTGTTGGGGTTCCTCAGGGCTCGGTCCTCGGCCCCCTGCTCTTTTCTCTCTACACAGCCCCCATTGGACAAACCATCGCCAGATTTGGCTTCAGGTACCATCTTTATGCTGATGACACCCAATTATACACATCTTCCCGGGACATCACCCCTGCACTCATACAGAACACTAGTGACTGTCTCTCTGCTGTCTCTAATATCATGTCCTCGCTCTATCTGAAACTAAATCTCTCTAAGACTGAACTACTACTGTTTCCACCATCTAACAGATCTGTCCCTGATATATCCATTGCAGTCTCAGGCCTTACTATAACTCCTAGGCAGCAGGGCCGCTGCCTCGGGGTCATGTGTGACGCAGACCTTTCCTTCACCCCTCATATTGAATCACTCGCACGTTCATGCCACCTCCACCTCAAAAACATCTCCAGAATACGCCCTTTCCTTACCAGAGATACACTAAAGACACTTACTGTCTCTGATTCATTCTCGCCTTGACTACTGTAACTCCTTACTTATCAGTCTTCTCCTCACTAAACTCTCCCCTCTACAATCTATTCTGAATGCAGCGGCCAGGCTCATCTATCAGGCTAGGCGCTACAGCGATGCCTCCGGTCTGTGCCGGTCACTACAGCGAGGCCTCCGGTCTGTGCCGGTCACTACATTGGCTGCCTATTCATTATCACACTCATCCACAAGGCTCTCCATAATGCCGCACCGCCATACATTTCCTCCCTCATCTCTGCCTACCGCCCAACCCGTGCTCTCCGCTCACTCAATGACCTAACACTTACATCCTCTATTATCAGAACCTCCCCCGCTCGTATACAAGACTTCTCCCGAGCTGCACCACTTCTCTGGAATGCTCTACCCCGGACAATCAGATTAACTCCCAACAGGGCTGCCATCAGGAATTTTGGGGCCCCATACAGCCTAAGTGTCTGGGGCCCCCCCGCCGCCATTTTAAAACTACTTTATTTTGCGTCATACCAATTCTGTATTACATTTCCCTTTATTTAGCAGCATTACAAGGCTTAATCAGATTCTATTTGCAGGTACAATCTGCTACGTGTGACCGCGCCTATAGAGAGCCAACACCATCTATAAGAGCCTCCTAATAAATCCTCAGGGCTTATTCACATTGCGTTTTTGGCCTCCCTTGCCGGGATACGTTGGTAACCAGTCAGAATCAGCCGTCAACTTATCCCTGCACGAAGAACTGGCCATTAAAAAAAAGGGGGCCTGCAGTTCTCCGTGCAGGGATAAGTGGGGAGCTGATTGTGACTGGTTACCAACGTATCCTGGCAAGGGAGGCCAAAAACGCAATGTGAAAACTCCTTTAAAGTGAAAGTCCCACCCCCAAACAGGCTGCTATGCAAGTAACATAGCGGCCTACATCATTATTAATACAAAGCACACATAGCTTTGGAGCTATTGTGTGCTTTGTAGTTCTCCAGCTAAAAACTTATATATTATTGCCCCAGTTCCCTCTCCGCAGTGCCGCACACCCGATGCCCCAACAATCCCCCTTCCCCCCCGTCCACCTTCTAACATCTTTCCATTGCCCCCTGTACCCATACCTCCCAACTTTTGAAGAACCACAAGAGGGACAAAATGCGCGCCGCTGCAAATTTAGCCCCACCCACTGTTATGTTGACTCCACCCATTCTCATTAATTTTTCATGTGCCCGCACACAGTATAATCCTCCTACAGTCACCCGTACATTATATGTCCCCCCTCTATCTCTCCCCCAGCTTCATATACACCCTTCATCTGCCCCCAGTTTCATGTCTCCCACCCAATCTCTTCCCCCAGATTCATGTCCGCCCATCCATTTCTGCCCCCAGTTTCATGTCCCCCCTCCATTTCTGCCCCCAGTTTCATGTTCCCTCCATCTCTGTCTTGTTTCATGTCCCCCCTTCTCTGCCCCCAGATTCATGTCCCTCCATCTCTGCCCCCAGATTCATGTCCCTCCATCTCTGCCCCCAGATTCATGTCCCCTCCATCTCTGCCCCCATATTCATGTCCCCTCCATCTCTGCCCCCAGATTCATGTCCCTCCATCTCTGCCCCCATATTCATGTCCCCTCCATCTCTGCCCCCATATTCATGTCCCCTCCATCTCTGCCCCCATATTCATGTCCCCTCCATCTCTTCCCCCAGATTCATGTCCCTCCATCTCTGCCCCCATATTCATGTCCCCTCCATCTCTGCCCCCATATTCATGTCCCCTCCATCTCTGCCCCCATATTCATGTCCCTCCATCTCTGCCCCCAGATTCATGTCCCATCATCTCTGCCCCCCAGATTCATGTCCCCTCCATCTCTGCCCCCATATTCATGTCCCCTCCATCTCTGCCCCCAGATTCATGTCCCTCCATCTCTGCCCCCATTGTCATGCCGTCCTCTCCATCTCTGCCCCCATATTCATGTCCCCTCCATCTCTGCTCCCATATTCATGTCCCTCCATCTCTGCTCCCATATTCATGTCCCTCCATCTCTGCCCCCAGATTCATGTCCCTCCATCTCTGCCCCCAGATTCATGTCCCATCATCTCTGCCCCCCAGATTCATGTCCCCTCCATCTCTGCCCCCATATTCATGTCCCCTCCATCTCTTCCCCCAGATTCATGTCCCTCCATCTCTGCCCCCATATTCATGTCCCCTCCATCTCTGCCCCCATATTCATGTCCCCTCCATCTCTGCCCCCATATTCATGTCCCTCCATCTCTGCCCCCATTGTCATGCCGTCCTCTCCATCTCTGCCCCCATATTCATGTCCCCTCCATCTCTGCTCCCATATTCATGTCCCTCCATCTCTGCTCCCATATTCATGTCCCTCCATCTCTGCTCCCATATTCATGTCCCCTCCATCTCTACCCCCAGATTCATGTCCCTCCATCTCTGCCCCCATTGTCATGCCGTCCTCTCCATCTCTGCCCCCATATTCATGTCCCTCCATCTCTGCCCCCATTGTCATGCCGTCCTCTCCATCTCTGCCCCCAGTGTCATGCCGTCCTCTCTCTGCCCCCAGTTTCACGTTCCACATTACACTGACTGACTTACCTTCTCCTTCGTTCCCTCGCAGCTCTCTGCGCGCCTCTCTCTCTCTCTCTCACTGGCGCACAGTTATAGACGCGATGTGACGTCATCACATCACGTCTACAAGCCAGTAGCAGCGGCGGCGGCGAAGCGAGGAGCTGACACAGGTCAGCTCCTCGCTTCAGCCGCATATGTGTCAGCAAGAGAGGCACGCAGCGGCGAAGCAAGGAGCTGACCTGTGTCAGCTCCTTGCTTCAGCCGCGTATGTCTTCAACTCAGATCTGCGTCCTCTGGATGCAGATCTGAGTTGAAATAGGACATACACAATGACTGCTACGGGCGCCAGGGGGTCGGCACACGGTGGCGGGCCAAAACCGGGCCCCCCCCCATTTTTCAATTTGGCCGGGCCCCTGACGCCAGTAGCAGTAGTACTGCCCTATCGGCGGCACTGACTCCCAATTTCTACAGTTTCAAACGCAAACTAAAGATGCATCTGTTCAGACAGGACTATCACAATGTCTAACGTAAACCCTTAACCTTCCTCTGTCCCCGCTCCCACATTACCCCACATGATATGATGTCATCTCATGCTACCTGCATAGGTCCAAGCTCCATCCACATGTTACAGGACACGACTGTCGACGGCTCATAAAGTCTTATGTTTGTGTAATGACAGTCACCCCTATTACAGAAGTGTCTGACCTCTGCATAAGCAATGCCGCCCCTGCTACCTCTTGTGTCACCCCCTCTACCTCATAGATTGTAAGCTCTTGTGAGCAGGGCCCTCAGTCCCATTGTGCGAAATGACTTTCTTTGTAATGTATCTTTCTGTCTGTATTTGAACCCTACAATTGTACAGCGCTGCGGAATACGTTGGCGCTATAGAAATAAAATTTATTATTATTATTACGACAACGGAGGCCATGAAAAAACTAGGAAAAAGCCATTGGCTGCCGAGGACATGTGACCTCAGATTCAAACAAACAGGTGGCATCAGCTCCGATTCATTCTGTACTTGCACTTAGTTAGAGACAGACGTCTGCTGAGGGCGAGTTAGGTTTTAGATTCTGCTAGGCCGGAATAGCAAAGAAGAAGAACTACAACACTAAAGGGAGAAGCTGGAACAAGCTTTGTCTACCCACAAACGCTAAAGTGGGATTCACAGCAATTAAGCCAGGCTGTATCTGCACAACCCAGCTTTCCACGGTGGGGATTAAGCTAAGTGGGATACACTAAATTATATGCCCATGTACCCTATATACACTTAATCCAGATTTCATCAGTGTGTTCTCCCACCCCTGAAACTAAGGGGTATGCACTGAAATTTTCAGCCCATATACACTATATATGCTTCATCCACATTGTCACGGTGTGTACCCCCCAAACCATCAAAACCATCTAAAAATGAGCAAGGCTACCGGTAAGGGTCGTGGACGAGGCCGTGGGCGAGGGCGGGGGCATGGGAATGCTGCTGGGGAGCAAGGTCGCGGTGAAGCCACAGTGCATTCCGCGCCTACTCCTCAGGGGCAGTGAGTATTGTGGTTCTTCACAGTCCCCGGCTTGCTGGCCACATTAAGTAGACTGCAGGGCACAAACCTAACCAGGCCCGAGCACCAGGAACAGGTGTTACAATGGCTGGCGGATAATGCTTCCACCACATTATCCACCAGCCAGTCAGCCTCTACCTTCTCTCCTCCTCCTACACAACAGTCTTGTCCTCCTTCCTCCCAACATGCCCAATCTTCCCAGCAGAGTAATCTCAACTTTCCCTGCTCCCAGGAGCTGTTCTCTGGTCCTATAACTGCCCCTCCATTTCCCGATTCCACGGAGCTACCAGACGACTTTCTGTGTCCAGATGCCCAAGCACTGGAGTCTCCTCCATCTCCTGTTGATTTTGTGGTGGTTGACCAGCAACCCACCCTCAGTGACGATGATGAGACACAGTTGCCATCAGGGCAGCCTGTTACCATGTGCGGTGTGCAGGAGGAGGAGGCGAGAGAAGAATTGGCAGAGGAGGTGGTGGACGATAAGGACACTGACCCAACCTGGACAGGGGGGATGTCCAGCGGGGAAGGCAGTGTTGATGTTGAGGGAGGTGCAGCACCAAAGAGGGTGGCTAGAGGCAGAGGCATGTCCAGAGGCAGAGGTCAGCTGCTTCACCGAAGCCAGGCCACAGCCAGCAGGGCCCAAAATGTTCCCTATTATAGCCAGCCCATGAACCCCCCCCCCCCCATCGAAGACACGTGTGGTGTCTCCACACCATGTGGTGTGGAGATTTTCAAGGAATGCGCGGAGGACAAATATAGTGCGGTTTTCACAATTTGCCACTCGAAACTGAGTAGAGGCTCTGAAAAGAGCAACGTTTCGACCACTTCCTTGCGCTGTCTTTTGGAATCCAAGCACTGGGCTCAGTGGCCGAGAGCAAACATAGGACAATCGTCATCCGGCGTTGCCGCCACTGCCTCTTCCACTGTTGCCACTGCTGGCGCTGCAGTCCAGAGCACCAGCCAGGACACCGCAACATCTGGCCCTGCCACTTTGGGGACTTCTCCCTCATCCTCCCCTGTTCCTGCCTTATCTCCTTCTCCTGTACCATCAAGCACCTCCTCCCAGCAACCCACCATCTCTGAGACATTTGAGCGCAGGCAAAAATACAGCGCTAACCACACACATGCACAAGCCTTGAACGCGCACATCTCCAAACTGCTGGCCCAGGAGATGTTGCCGTTCCGACTTGTGGAAACTCCAGCCTTCCAGGAGCAGATGGCAAGTGCGGCACCTCGCTATGCCGTCCCTAGCCGTCACTACTTCTCACGGTGTGCCGTCCCTGGGCAAAAAAACATCTACAAGGAGTTTGTATGTTCTTCCCGTGGTTGCATGGATTTCCATCCCATATTCCAAAAAAGACAAACTGAGTGGGAGAAAAAAAAAGTACATTGTGAGCTCTAAATGGAGCTCACGATCTACATAAAAAAAAAGAATATAACTACTATAATATTGCTCCTATGTACAAGAATATAACTACTATAATACTACTCCTATGTACAAGAATATAACTACTATAATACTACTCCTATGTACAAGAATATAACTACTATAATACTACTCCTATGTACAAGAATATAACTACTATAATACTACTCCTATGTACAAGAATATAACTACTATAATACTGCTCCTATGTATAAGAATATAACTACTATAATACTGCTCCTATGTACAAGAATATAACTACTATAATACTGCTCCTATGTACAAGAATATAACTACTATAATACTACTCCTATGTACAAGAATATAACTACTATAATACTGCTCCTATGTACAAGAATATAACTACTATAATACTACTCCTATGTACAAGAATATAACTACTATAATACTACTCCTATGTACAAGAATATAACTACTATAATACTACTCCTATGTACAAGAATATAACTACTATAATACTGCCCCTATGTACAAGAATATAACTACTATAATACTACCTCTTATGTACAAGAATATAACTACTATAATACTACCTCCTATGTACAATAATATAACTACTATAATACTGCTCCTATGTACAAGAATATAACTACTATAATACTACCTCCTATGTACAAGAATATAACTACTATAATACTACTCCTATGTACAAGAATATAACTACTATAATACTACTCCTATGTACAAGAATATAGCTACTATAATACTGTCTCCTATATACAAGAATATAACTACTATAATACTACTCCTATGTACAAGAATATAACTACTATAATACTACCCCTATGTACAAGAATATAACTACTATAATACTGTCTCCTATATACAAGAATATAACTACTATAATACTACCTCCTATGTACAAGAATATAACTACTATAATACTACCTCCTATGTACAAGAATATAACTACTATAATACTACTCCTACGTACAAGAATATAACTACTATAATACTACTCCTATGTACAAGAATATAACTGCTATAATACTACTCCTACGTACAGTGGCGTAACTAGGAATGGCGAGGCCCCGTGGCGAACTTTTGACATGGGGCCCCCCCGACACCGAAGATCTCGACCGAGTCCCTCCTACGCATTCCTGCGCGCTCTATTATGTCCCATAGTGGCCCCTGCACACAGTATTATACCCAATAGTGGCCCCTGCACACAGTATTATGTCCCTTAGTGGCCCCTGCACACAGTATTATACCCAATAGTGGCCCCCTGCACACAGTATTATTTCCCATAGTGGCCCCTGCACACAGTATTATGTCCCATAGTGGCCCCTACAGGACTAAATACTGTCACCGCTGACCGCTATACCAGGACAAATTGTGGATAAAAAAAAAATCTGGTCCTGTGCATTACAATTTAGTAACTCCATGTGCCTCATATTAATAGCAGTTAACCCTATCATGTCCCTCACATTAACCCCTGTGTGCCTCAGCATAAGAGTTACTGATATGTGAGAGACATGGAGGTAATAATAAAGTATCTTCATTACTATTACCCCCATATGTCTCACATATCAGTAACTCTTATGGTGAGGCACACAGGGGTTAATGTGAGGGAGATGATGGGGTTAACTGCTATTACTATGAGGCACATGGAGTTACTAAAACACAAGTAATCCCCCCAAATGCCTGATAGTAATAAGTAACCCCAGTACGTACCTGTGTAGCTTCAGTTTCATTTTCCTGGAGCAGCTTCTTCCTCTTCTCTTCTGTGCAGGACGGCAGGGATAAGCCCCGCCTCCTCCTCTCATTGGTGGGCAGAGGACAGCAGAGAAAGGGAGGGGGGGGGGGGAGAGGGAGAGCGTCCTGCAGCGCTGACAGGAGACAGAGCTGAAGCTCCTGTGTCTCAGCCGTTGCTGCAGCTTCGGGGCCCCCTGTTGGTGGAAAGTATTCCACCAACAGGGGGCCCCGATCATTATACTCGGGGGTCCGAAAAGACCTCCGAGCATAATGATAGCAGCTGTCACCGGGCCCCTAATGTCCCGGGCCCTGTGGCAGCTGCTACCGCTGCTATGGTGGTAGTTACGCCACTGCCTACGTACAAGAATATAACTACTATACTACTACTCCTATATACAAGAATATAACTACTATAATCCTACCCCCTATGTACAAGAATATAACTACTATAATACTACTCCTATATACAAGAATATAACTACTATAATCCTACCCCCTATGTACAAGAATATAACTACTATAATACTACTCCTATATACAAGAATATAACTACTATAATACTACCTCCTATATACAAGAATATAACTACTATAATACTACTCCTATATACAAGAATATAACTACTATAATACTACCTCCTATATACAAGAATATAACTACTATAATACTACTCCTATATACAAGAATATAACTACTATAATACTACCTCCTATATACAAGAATATAACTACTATAATACTTCTCCTATGTACAAGAATATAACTACTATAATACTACCTCCTATGTACAAGAATATAACTACTATAATACTTCTCCTATGTACAAGAATATAACTACTATAATACTTCTCCTATGTACAAGAATGTAAGTACTATAATACTACCGCCTATATACAAGAATATAACTACTATAATACTACTCCTATGTACAAGAATATAACTACTATAATACTACCTCCTATGTACAAGAATATAACTACTATAATACTTCTCCTATGTACAAGAATATAACTACTATAATACTTCTCCTATGTACAAGAATATAACTACTATAATACTACCTCCTATGTACAAGAATATAACTACTATAATACTACTCCTTTGTACAAGAATATAACTACTATAATACTACTCCTATGTACAAGAATATAACTACTATAATACTGCTCATATGTACAAGAATATAACTACTATAATCCTACCTCCTATGTACAAGAATATAACTACTATAATACTACTCCTATGTACAAGAATATAACTACTATAATACTACTCCTATGTACAAGAATATAACTACTATAATACTGCTCCTATGTACAAGAATATAACTACTATAATCCTACCTCCTATGTACAAGAATATAACTACTATAATACTACTCCTATGTACAAGAATATAACTACTATAATACTACCTCCTATGTACAAGAATATAACTACTATAATACTTCTCCTATGTACAAGAATATAACTACTATAATACTACTCCTATGTACAAGAATATAACTACTATAATACTACTCCTATGTACAAGAATATAACTACTATAATACTGCTCCTATGTACAAGAATATAACTACTATAATCCTACCTCCTATGTACAAGAATATAACTACTATAATACTACTCCTATGTACAAGAATATAACTACTATAATACTTCTCCTATGTACAAGAATATAACTACTATAATACTACCTCCTATGTACAAGAATATAACTACTATAATACTACTCCTTTGTACAAGAATATAACTACTATAATACTACTCCTATGTACAAGAATATAACTACTATAATACTGCTCCTATGTACAAGAATATAACTACTATAATCCTACCTCCTATGTACAAGAATATAACTACTATAATACTACTCCTATGTACAAGAATATAACTACTATAATACTACTCCTATGTACAAGAATATAACTACTATAATACTGCTCCTATGTACAAGAATATAACTACTATAATCCTACCTCCTATGTACAAGAATATAACTACTATAATACTACTCCTATGTACAAGAATATAACTACTATAATACTACCTCCTATGTACAAGAATATAACTACTATAATACTTCTCCTATGTACAAGAATATAACTACTATAATCCTACCTCCTATGTACAAGAATATAACTACTATAATACTGCTCCTATGTACAAGAATATAACTACTATAATACTGCTCCTATGTACAAGAATATAACTACTATAATCCTACCTCCTATGTACAAGAATATAACTACTATAATACTACTCCTATGTACAAGAATATAACTACTATAATACTGCTCCTATGTACAAGAATATAACTACTATAATACTGCTCCTATGTACAAGAATATAACTACTATAATACTACCTCCTATGTACAAGAATATAACTACTATAATACTGCTCCTATGTACAAGAATATAACTACTATAATACTGCTCCTATGTACAAGAATATAACTACTATAATCCTACCTCCTATGTACAAGAATATAACTACTATAATACTACTCCTATGTACAAGAATATAACTACTATAATACTGCTCCTATGTACAAGAATATAACTACTATAATACTGCTCCTATGTACAAGAATATAACTACTATAATACTACCTCCTATGTACAAGAATATAACTACTATAATACTACTCCTATGTACAAGAATATAACTACTATAATACTACTCCTATGTACAAGAATATAACTACTATAATACTACCTCCTATGTACAAGAATATAACTACTATAATACTTCTCCTATGTACAAGAATATAACTACTATAATACTGCTCCTATGTACAAGAATATAACTACTATAATACTTCTCCTATGTACAAGAATATAACTACTATAATACTGCTCCTATGTACAAGAATATAACTACTATAATACTGCTCCTATGTACAAGAATATAACTACTATAATACTACTCCTATATACAAGAATATAACTACTATAATACTACCTCCTATATACAAGAATATTACTACTATAATACTGCTCCTATGTACAAGAATATAACTACTATAATACTGCTCCTATGTACAAGAATATAACTACTATAATACTGCTCCTATGTACAAGAATATAACTACTATAATACTACCTCCTATGTACAAGAATATAACTACTATAATACTGCTCCTATGTACAAGAATATAACTACTATAATACTGCTCCTATGTACAAGAATATAACTACTATAATCCTACCTCCTATGTACAAGAATATAACTACTATAATACTACTCCTATGTACAAGAATATAACTACTATAATACTGCTCCTATGTACAAGAATATAACTACTATAATACTGCTCCTATGTACAAGAATATAACTACTATAATACTACCTCCTATGTACAAGAATATAACTACTATAATACTTCTCCTATGTACAAGAATATAACTACTATAATACTGCTCCTATATACAAGAATATAACTACTATAATACTACCTCCTATGTACAAGAATATAACTACTATAATACTGCTCCTATGTACAAGAATATAACTACTATAATACTGCTCCTATGTACAAGAATATAACTACTATAATACTACTCCTATATACAAGAATATAACTACTATAATACTACCTCCTATATACAAGAATATTACTACTATAATGCTGCCTCCTATGTACAAGAATATAAGTACTATAATACTACCTCCTATATACAAGAATATAAGACTATTTTTTGGGATTTTTCTCATGCTCCTGTCCTAGCTTTCTCTCTTTTATATGATGCCGCCTGTCACTGTTTCTTTCTGCCAGTATTGCACACAGATGTCTGTAGGTTCTTGCTGTGGATCATCTTTGAGGTGACCCTATGGCGGATTGCACAGCTCCTGACATGCTTCAGATTTCTATCTTGGAGGATCTCGGCGTCTTCCTCATAGTTTCCTCCTTTGTAGTGTAGAATACATAAGTGGGACTCGGGGGGCAGATGGCGGGGGGGGGGGGGGGGGCTTCTATTGGAGGAGCCTGATCTTATTGTGGGCCCGGCCTTAGTCTTGGTGTGGAGACTCATCAGATGGATTCATGGAGTGACCTGCAGCTGACAGACGTAAGATCCTTCGCAGACATCACACGACAGTATTGTGTGTAACGGTGATGCGGATGAATATTTCATGTGGTGTCGGGTGAGTCTTGTCTGTCAGAATCGTCAGCATTCAGCTGCAGCAATGTAAGAAAAGTAACAAATCACAAAGATTCCACAGGAAATGGCAACATGTATCTTAAAGGGAACCTGTCAGCAGGTTTGGGACACTCAGTTTCCAGCCTGCCCTCTTGCCCAGTGGTTTTGTGTCTCATTCACGCCTCGGCCAAGTCTGCGCCCCTGAGGTTTAATACTCTGTACACACGGCATTACCAGACACTGAAACCTTGGTGCATAAAGATATACTGCTTGTTTAGTGCTCCCACACTTGCTGACAGGATCCCTTTAACAAATATTGGTGAACTTCCAAAAATGCTTCTGCCCTGAGCCACTAGAGGACAGTACACATGTAGGCAGTGTGTGGCAGGTGTATGAGCTATGTACAGGCAGGCGGTAGAGTCTGACTGTTGCTGCAGCAGGAGCGGACATTGCACCTTTCCGATTCTCCAGCCTACCCAAAGTGTTAAACAGGGCGCTCAGCTCGCCCCTGCTTCAGTGCTTGTGCAAAGTGTGGCTGCAGAGCACTCCCATAACTCGTACAAGTCCTTCCTCACAGTACTGACGTAAAGCTTCACATACAGCAAGCATGTCCAAAGTCCGGCCCGGTGGCCAATTGTGGCTTGTACTCAAATTTCCACTGGTCTGCAGCCTCTGTTATAAAGTGAAGCTCCTCAGCACCGGTGATCACAGCAGGCTAAGTATGGCCCATTGGGATACACGGAGCCTGTGCCCTGCAAGCTGAGGACCAAATACTTACCTGTCTGGTCTCCGGCACCTCCTGGAGGAACATGACGTAACCAAAGTGCACCCGGAGCAGGGAGACAGAGTGGGAGCGGGGAGCAGACGGGTAAGTAAAACTGATATAGGGGGGACCAGTGAAGGGGTCACTCTATGTCCAATACAATGGTCTCTTCACTATTCCTCCATCCACCCCCCCACCCCCCCCCGCCATATAGTGGCCTCTTCATTGGTCTGCCCCATACTGTATGCATGGGGACCAGTGATGGGGCCACTATATTATATGGGGCAATGATGGCGGCTAATATTTGAGCTAGATTCGGCCTATTTACTGCAGTCCAGATCTCACATTAGTGCAGGTAAATTATTTGTGAAGAAATTCTAAAGTCTCAGTGAATTTATTTTGGTCTTTCGAGGGATTGTGGAAAAACTAATTTAGATTTATTTGTATTTTGTGTGAAGGAATGAAAAGTCATAAAAATGTCAGAAAATAGTTCATTTGCATTTCATGTTAATTGCTGAAAGCAGGTCTGGCTGAGTGTTCAGCCCCCTCACCGTCCCCTCACCGTCCCCTCACCGTCCTCTCACCGTCCCCTCACCACCCCCTCACCGTCCCCTCACTGTCCCCTCACCATCCCTTCACCACTCCCTCACCGTCCCCTCACCGCCCCGTCACTGCCCCCTCACCGTCCCTTCACCGTCCCCTCACCACCCTCTCACCGTCCCCTCACCCTCCCCACCCTGCTCTCAGGAATTGGCTCTGCTGACTTTTGGCTCATGTCCTCACAGACGAGCGGCTGCACGGATTGCACCAATGTCCCAGACCAGACTTATCTCTTATTGCCTCCCTGAAGGGCGTAGAAAAACCTGCCGTTGGGGGCTGCTCACAGGGAGGAATTTGTTCAGCAAAAAATTTCAGCTTCAGGAATTGTGAGATTTTTTTCTGCTGGTCAAAAACATTCAAGGATTTTGATGCTGAATATGAAGTGTAATTTGTCGCTGATGGGCCCCATTGATGGGGCAGGGCCAAATTACAAATTCCGCTTCCTATTCTGCATTTCGACAGAAGCAACAAAATCCAAAGCAAAGAGCGCAAGTCCCAGAGACGGCTGCAAAGCACATGCACAAATGCACACACAAATTTGCAGCCTCCTTCTTTCACTTTTCCTTTTTCTGTTCTTTTTGTTACTTAAATGCAACATTTATTTTATTCCGGGAATATTTCCAGCTGTGGCTGCCTTCTGCAGAGCGTCCACTGGGGGGCACTGACACAACACCAATCCCCGGCCTGTCTGCGCCATCTGTATATTGCAATCGTATCTCCTAGCTGATAAAATCTCCTGGAGAAAGTGGAGACAGAGCCCCATAAAGGCGGCATCTATCTGCCAGTGGGCAAACAATTCCTTGTATATACCTCATTTTTACAGTTGTGCTTTATTACACGCTGCTCTATTCTTATACATATTTTATTATAAGCGAGAGTTTATTGTAATCACTCAGGATTTGTACTGTCACATATCAAGGCTGCGGGGTTAACCCTCTGTGGCCTGGAGAGCCGGCGGGAAATAAAGCGCCGTATATACCATTGCTCATCCCTGACAAGGAGGCTTTGTGCATATGGTAATGGGACCCTACTCGGTGCTTTGGCTGTGTTCAGAGTATAAATGGGCCAAGAGCCGCCTGTTCTGTCTCATCGCTGCATTTATGACCCTGCGGAGGGTACGGAGGTCTGGAGAAGATATTTCTAACAAGTCTAATAAATACGAGGACACTCCGAGACTCAGGTGGAGCCAATATCCCACATTTACCCTCTTTGTGAAATTATGATGGTACATACTACTGGAAAATATCCAGCACATACCTTTCCTGAAACACTCTGCGCTGCTGGGGACCCACCATGTAACGCTCAGTTCTGTGACCTCCCACAAGATCATAACACTCCTCTCCTGAAATACTCTGTGCTGTTGCTGTAGCCCCTGCCCTTTCCAAAAAAATAACGTTCAGCCTCTGATGTTCCTCAATATCAGAACAGTCCTGTCCTGAAACACTCTGTGCTGCTGGGGATCCAGTTCTGTCTACTATGTAACACTCAGGCTGTGACCTCCCACAAGTTCAGAATGCTCTCCTGAGATACTCTGTGCTGCTGGAGACCCTGCTCCTTCTAGTATAGTGACCTCCCCTATAAGATTAGTACACTCCTGTCCTGAAATACTCTGTGCTGCTGCAGACCCTGCTCCTTCTAGTATAGTGACCTCCCCTATAAGATCAGTACACTCCTGTCCTGAAATACTCTGTGCTGCTGGAGACCCTGATCCTTCTAGTATAGTGACCTCCCCTATAAGATCAGTACACTCCTGTCCTGAAATACTCTGTGCTGCGGACCCTGCTCCTTCTAGTATAGTGTCCTCCCCTATAAGATCAGTACACTCGTCCTGAAATACTCTGTGCTGCTGGATACCCTGCTCCTTCAACCAAACAACACCCCCCCCAGTCTGCTCCCCCACAAGATCAGAATAATCCTTTTCTGAAATACTCTGTGCTCCTTCCACTATGATGTCTCCCAAGATCAATACCCCGTCTCCAGAAATCCTCTGTGCTGCTGGGCTTCTCCTGCCTGTGACCTCTGACTTGTCCCTATTTGCTTCCCTCCATCCAGGTCCATGCGCTCGCCCGCGGAGGATCCGCCATTCTCTCTCATTGCACATTTACCGCTCTGCCAGAATCCTTGTGCAGCCTTCAGTGTTACACTTATGAAGAGGATAATGAGCGCAGCTCTGGGGGCGTGAATATTTTATATCTTAGCACAAAAACACAATATTGTGCTGCAAAATGCAGGAAATCTGAAGGCTGCGAGAAGTAAAATGTTCATCTGTGTGTAATAAAGCGCTGCCTGCATGTTCCCTTAGTATTCACGCCCCGCGCCGAGGCTTCTCTGCCATGAAAAATTACATTTTAATATGGCTAAAGGATCCAAGATCTGATTCCAGCGTCGCTATTACCGCCATTGTGAGAGCGTCTCCGTGCAGACGCGGAGAGAAGGCGGCGGGGGCGGAGGGAACACGATTTTACGATGACAGAAAAGAAATTTGCAACTTTAAAATATAAAAGTTACTCATCGTGATAAGAAAAAAATCCTGAGCGGCGGCGCGAGGGCGTCATGTGATGTCAGCCGCCCATAGTCATCGCGCTGTCAGGTGGCGGTCACCGCTATACATAGATGAGCAGTGTAGACCGCCAGCCTCATGGTATAAACCTATCAGTAACCAAATGTAACACCAATATCTGGAGAATGGGGCAAAAGTGAAGTATATACAGCTCAGGACATGCCCTTTAAGGAGGACCTTTCCCCTCCCCCACCTGCTCCAGTTCTTGCATCCTTCAATAGGTGGCGCTCCGCTGATTCTGACACTGTTGGAATTTTTTCTCTAGCCCCTACTGTTACCAGACAATCAGTTTAGCTATTTCCAGCACCCAATATGCTAATTAGGCTAAAGGAGGAGGTCCTTGTCCTCCTGCATCAGCCCAGGACCGCCCACTTGACAATACAGAGCTTAAGTAGCATACTGGGTGCTGAAACTAGCAACTCTGATGGCTCAGGAATGGTGGGGGCTAGAGGAAAAATTCCAACTGTGCCAGAACCAATGGAGCGCGGACTAGTCAATGCAAGTATTCAGAGGTGGAGGCGGTGAAGGGTTTAAATAGCATGCGACAGCTGCAGATGTGCCACAGCCCAAATCAGATTATCAGAAAACCGCTCCATGTATATTAACCTATGGATTTCTAGACTCTTCTGTGATGATACATGTTATCCTTAGGACAGGTTCTCAATATCAGATGGGTGGGGGCATTATGCCGATCAGCCCCATCTGATATTACTGGCCTACCTTCCCCCATACCCCCCCTCCATCACTAGCTCTGTCCATAGGATTCTTTGTGCTGTATTGTACGTGCAAACTTTGCAGCTGCCCAAAGACTCAGGACCCTTCCTACTAATAAGGGGGGCGCAGGATACAAGGATTACATTAGCAGGTCCGGAGAGGTGACGGGTCCTCTATAATCCGGGACTCACAGCTGAGATCTCCTCTAGTTGTAAATATTCCCTTATGTTTTCTCCCCCCCCCCCCCAGCCCAGACCAACATGATGACGTCTCCAGAGTTTACCTAAAGACCCCGGACCACACCCTAGAATAAGAGTCACAGGAATAAATGCAGAATGCAGAATCTGACACTGTGCACTGCCGCGCTGCTCAGGTCTTAATACTGTCAGGTCATCCATCTATAACAAGATCTGCACCCACATGATCATGTGACCTTATCTGTGCAGGTTCACAAAGAGGATTATTTGCAAAAACTGCAATAAAATCCTTGATATGCATCAGTGTGGGACTCTCATCACCTCTATTATGATCTGCGCCCACTTTACATGGAGATGCATAATGAGCCTTCACCAGAACAATACAGACATGAAATATTATTGGCGTCCACTCCTGGATTGTTCCTGGGCTCCAGGCTATGACCCAGTAAGGGCAAAAATAGTAAGCAGGCAACTCAGCTGACAAACAGGGGCAACCCGACCACTGAGTAGGGAGCCATGACTGATCCAGCATCCTGCAGGCTGCCTCCATACCACCTCCTCTGCCCCATGTACACACGTAGGGGTTGTCTATACACAACAGGTATATATACAGTATATATATACATCCAGACTGCTGTCTTCTGTTCCGCTATCCCCGGAGCTGTTCACACTTAGCTTTATTACTTATTCCTTTATAGTCAGGTTTTACTTTTCTTCGCAGACCCTGGAATGGAGTCTTCATATTATAAAGGCGTCCGGGGTATTAAAACCAATATTTATTAAGGGAAGATTGTTTTGCTTGTGAGGTAAGGAACGTCTTGGCTGTGATTGTGAATGTCTGTTCAGATTAGGGAAGGCGTCAGTCGTGCGCCGGCCGCGGCTCTTCCAGGGATTTCTACCGATGTGAAATGGTAATTGCAAACTAGAAGAATATATTCTCAGTGATACAATGAGAAGCCGCGACGTACCGCCGGAAAGATGGAAGGTGATGTGAGAATATTCACCCCCTTCCTAATGTTCTCTGTTCTACCGCACTGGGTCACCCCCTGATCTGTATGAGCCGAAATGCAAAAACAAGCCCGACCCGCAGGGAAAGCAAACAATAGGCTTCGGCTACATCACAGTCGTCGATTGTCACTGGTGGTAGAATATGCATAGGCAAGTTTTCTTGGGCACCGTTGCTGGTCCGATTTGGTGCAGTGAGGTCACTACCACTACTTCCCAGAGGTGAGGCTATGCGACAGTCCTGTGCTGGGAGATCACTACAAACATCCCAGAGCGATTTTGCCTCCTTTGCTCTATTTTCCCTGTTGTTATACATTCATACCCATGCTTTTTGGGCACCATTGCTGGTCCGACTCGGTGCAGTGAGGTCACTACCACTACTTCTCAGAGGTGAGGCTATGCTGTCATCCTGTGCTAGGAGATCACTACAAACATCCAGAAGCGATTTTGCCTCCTTTGCTCTATTTTCCCTGTTGTTATACATTCATACCCAGGTTTTTGGGCACCATTGCTGTTCCGATTTGGTGCAGTGAGGTCACTACCACTACTTCACAGAGGTGAGGCTATACGACAGTCCTGTGCTGGGAGATCACTCTACACATCCAAGAACAATTTTGCATCCAAACCTCTCTTTTTTTTAAGGGTAATAAGTTCACACGCAAGGTTTTTTGCTACCACTGCTGATCCGGTACAGTACAGTACAGTACAGTACGGTTACCACCACTGTCTCGGAAGTAAATTGTCCACCTTGCTTTCACTGGAAGCTTCACTTTAGTATCAAATTTGCCCATTATGGTCCATGTAAAGTGAGGGGGAAAGAAAATGATCATTGTGTTCCAGGGTTTTATGCCCAGAGGCTGCTCAGTGATCGGTTGCATTCCCTGTATGAGCTGTCAATCCCTGATTAGGACCGCCCACTGGACTCCTAAGAAAAATCAGAGCTATTATTCCATATATTACAAGTGCTACTGAATCTTTTCCCACAAACTTATATATCAATCTTCTCTGCTCCAAAACCTGCTGCTGCCAATTGCTCTGCATTCATGCTGACGGGTTCCCTTTAAATGTATCCTGCTTTTTTACCATTTAGCGGAATGGAAAGCAATTTACGGTGAGAGCGTACAGTCCCGTCACAGCGAGCGAAGTCTGTAAATCACCCGCGCGCCTCCAGGTCTTCCTTTTTCTTCGGGTGTCACCTGGGGTTAGTTAGCCGCGCCGGAACAATTGTGGGAAGTGAACTGCTCTGAAAAGAAGACGAAAAAATAAAAGGCTCCGTCCGCAGACGCATCTCTAATATTTTCAATTCAGGGCTGTGAAAATTGATGATTTTCTTTGTTATCAAAGCCGACAGACCTGCACTTATTTCTCCAGCCTGGCCCCGGCTGGCGGACTCAGTCATTATTCTGCACGGCGGCGTCGCACTGCACCGTCTATCTCATGTCCCATTTTTATGTTTTTTTTTTTTTTTTTTGCGTTGCTCTCGTTCCTGCCAGCTCCGATAAAACGGCTGCTCTGGGAGAGGAGGAAGGTGCAGCTCTTTTTGTCTGGCTTAAGTTTCATTGTTTAGTTTAGTAACGAAATAAAAACCTATTAAATGCTGCAAGCAAATGTCAGGGTACGTTGGGACGCGCGCTTTATTATTCAGCCGAGAGTTGGGCTTTGTGCTTGCTCGTATTATTTTTGTTTCGGATAATTAAAGTCGCGAACGGTCGCCTTTAGGACAAAATAAAACTCATTTGCATCGCGGGATTTGGTGCAATTACCTGCGTGCAGAACGGTTTGGATCGGGCGCGCATAGAGGAGTACGAGGGTCTTACCTCTGATGGGGTCTCCCACCCACTCTGATGGTCCATGATGATACAGGGGGTACATTTGGCAGCAGGTGTGGGTACACGGCTGCTGGTTTACCGGCACCTGATTCTACTGTTGGCAGCACCTGCCGAAACCTCCAATAGCAATGCACCTGCTCTGGACCCCGACAGCTCCCGCCTTATAGTGCCAGCCAGTGACAGTTCAGGAACAGCAGAGAAATGTTGTCACGGTCATTCCAGATTTTACAAAGGGCTGACATAAGACATTTGTGTATCTTCCAAATATTCACACCCACAGAAGAAAAAGCTTAAGTTTGGATAATATATTTTTTTGCATTTCAGAGACTATAATAGGAATGAGCTATCCTGGTTCCTGATTCTGCACACCCTCCATTGTTCAGCATGCACAGCGCCATACATGTGATCATGGCTGACTCTGGTATTACAGCTTATTGCAGCTCAGTTCTATTCAAGGGAATGAGAGCTGCAGTACCAAGTATTGCCACAACAATGGAAATTAGTAATTAGAATATTCTATATATCCTGGGGCCACACGGTGGCTCAGTGGTTAGCACTGCAGCCTTGCAACGCTGGAGTCCTGGTGTTCAAATCCCGCCAAGGGTCAAAAACCATTTGCAAGGAGTTTGCATGGATTTCCATCCCATATTCTAAAGACATACTGATAGGAAAAACTGTACATTGTGAGCTCTATATGGGGCTCACAATCTACATAAAAAAAAGAATATTCTATATATCCCAGAGTTATTACTTATATATTCCCGTACTTAGTTGCCACGTGTTCATAAGACTATATGTAAAAAATTGTTTGCTGTATATTTTCTGTAGCAAAATTTGCAACAAAACCACGTAGGAAAAGCCTCCCACAGTGGTGTAGACGAAAGGCAGTGCAGTAGAAATGGGGCATAAAGATGGTGCAATTTTGGGACAGGTCAATTTGCACCAGAAATTGTTCCACTTTCACATTTTTTTCAACTCTTAAGGCAAGGTGCAGCATTGCAGGAGGTGGGTGGAACAGAACAGGAGCTCAGCGTCAGAAACTGGTGCAGATTTCAGGTCATGTCGCTGACACGGGCCCGGATATGCCCCGATTACAAAAAACTATAGGTCTCATGATAATAGGGGTGCACCTGACCCCAGCACGGCAGACAGGAGTATTACACGTCAGTCTGGATGAATCTGTCCTGTGTATACAACACTCAGACAATCTCATTGACGTTAATGTTACGGGATTACACTCCCAATGTGTGTTTGATCCCTCAGGGTCTCCTGGTATGTGCGTCATGCAGAGAAGAACCAGAAACTGTTACAATGTAGAGACCTTACTGTACTACCGACTATAGGAGGCCAGAGCCCACTCATGGGGCATGGGCACAACACGTACCCACAGTACAGGAGATGACTCTTCTTTAATGATGGAATTCTCCAATTATAAAAAAAATTCAATGAATGAATAATCCAGGTGAAGACAAGAAACTTTGTAATAGATTTTATTAAAGACATCTGTTTCCATCTCCACTTATCAGGTTGATTTACTTTTTACATAGGAATCTATGGAGAGGTGAAAGGGAAGAGGAGGAGGCTCACAAATGACTCCAGTACATTGTGAGTGATGATGAACTCTTCTGGCACTGCTGTATCTTCAAGATAAGACTCTGCACAGAATACAGCAATAAATCAATTACCAGCCTCCTCTTCCCCCTTCCCTCTCCATAGACTTCTGTGTGTGAGCTGAGTCCAGACCGGGATTCTACATAGATCAACAGTCTGAGTGAAGATAAGGAGGGGAGAGCAGCCTAAAAAGTGGATATGGAAACAGATTTCCTTCGTAAGATAAATGACAAAGTTTCTTACATTCACCTGAACGATTCCTTTATGAAAAGTGGTTTTATAAGTGGAGGTGAGCTAGAATTTTGCAAAAGTGACAAATGCAGGAGGTGTTTCCAAGTGCACTGAAACCTGCAACGGAGCTGCGATATGTGCCTGATATTATGGACTTCTTATGTAGTTCCATCATACACAATCACATGGGGTATTAGTCCTGCGTTACCCCTGGTGGTCGAGAGTGGTTTAGCAGGTAATACCCAACATCTATGTAGAAGGGGTTAATATAGATACACCTGATATATGGCAATTGTGGGATCATTTACTATCCCTGGAGGTGAATGTGCTCTGCAGTCACATCAAACTATTTTATATTTTTTGGATGGTGCGGGGGCTACTGGGGTCTCAGGCTGGAAAGTCTCGTTAGAATTTAAGTTTTATTTAACAAACAGTCCCAGAATTGTTGGTTTCCTTCTAACAATTCCATCTCCCTGCCCTGCCACTAGGGGGAGCTCACTGCAAAGTGATGACGAATTCATACTGAGTGAGCTCCCCCTAGTGATGGAAGAAAGAATTGCAATTTTTATCTGAACTTTTCTTTTCTTTGACTACATAGAGGGGGTGCTACAGAGTCCTGTGAGTGCCCCCTGAAGGATTTTCACACATCAGATGAAATTTGTAATCTTGTAGATTGCAGAGCACAAAGTCTCCAGCGATAAACATTTGGATGATAAATAAGGACAAACTCACCCGTGAATACATCTTATGGGCACGCTGACTCACAATCCTGCTGCGTCTTTGCTTTTTTGGCCGCCTGTGATGTGTTTCGAGAGGTTCCAAAAATAGCCTTCATTTTTGTGCCTGATCCTGAAACAATTCTTATGTATCTGGGCGGCAGATCGAGGCCCTGAAGGAGTTAAAGGGAACATCTTGTAGAAGATTGAATGGGCCAAAAATAAAATAAAAAAGCAATGAAAGGAAAAGAATCGAGGAACAAAAGCCAAAGCCGCTCCCGATGCCAGGGACAACGCCGGAGCAGCCGCTGCAGCAATGGCCAATAATTGGGCGACTTCCTATGTACAAGAATCACATTTGTCATCGTGGGCAGCTAAAGTTATCCGGGCGACTCCCAGATCTGCAGCATTGGGACAGAATTGGTTAAGGAAGATCTGGAAGGGGACAAGGGCCAGGGGCAGGGTATTTGGGGTCTAGTGGTGGTCATACAGACATGGAAGCCCCCATTGTATGAGGCCGGAGGAGCGTCAGGTTCATGCCAGCACAACCTTGGAGAATCGAGCCTGGAAATAGCCAAGGCTGGCACAACAGATCCAATCTGTGCCCAGGAACATAAAATCTGAGACTTGTCGGGAGCCAGAAGAGGAAGATTGTATGTGAAGAGGAGCAAAGTGTTACAAGACTAGGAAATGGGCCAGAACTTGTCACTGCCTTATGGGGAACATCACGGGGGCAGATTGTATGACGGGACACTGGCAGGAAGCTAGGGATATAGCAGGCGGTATATAGGAGAACAGTGACTGTGAGACAAAGTCATTTGTTCTTCAAAAATTGCCTGATAGTCGCTCACGGTGTGGCGGTATTATTTATAAATCACATTGCAGTACTGTGACCAGTCTAGTGCTAAATCAATCCTTCTTTGTGTCTGCCGTCACCACAATTATTCGTTGGGCTCTGTATGGCAGAATTATTTAGGAATTCTATGGCAGTGATACTTGAACACTATGTGGCAGAATAGTTTGGGCATCAGTATTCTAATATTTGGCCACTGAGTGTTCTTTGAAGACTATACATCACTAGTGGCACATTTTGATGGACACCATATTGGACACTATTTGGCGGTAATAATTCAGTATTGTATAGAAATATTATCTGGAATCCATATGGCAGTATGGGGCCGTGGTGGTTTTAGAGGTCGGGTCAGGTCTTCAGGGTCAGTATATAGACATAGTAACAGAATATCACACAGAAGTTCTGGCTCCGCCTGGGATTTATACCGCACAATGTGACTCTCGTTGGATAATTTTGCATCTTCGAATCCCTTCTTCACTTTGCGGCCATCACTGCCATGCGATGACTTTGGGTTTTCGTTTGTTTTTGGTCGATCTCATTTGATTTTGCAGTTTCCAGTCCTAACCTGATACATCAGAGGTGAAACCGAATGTAATATTACTGCGCATTAATATGTCAGCGGTAGTTTTCTGCCTGGAGCCTCTGGACCATTACTGTAATTAAGGCCGCGCTTTACGTTAATGAGCGGATTCTCGGGGACTTTTGGCTATTTTGTAATTTGTTTTCTCATTTTCACGTCAGTCCCTCAGAATGTCGGGATTTAGATTTTTTCTCTCTCCAGTTCTTTAATTACTTTTAGTTCAGGTTGACTTGTTGTCTTATTCCATGTAATGAAACTTAGATGAAAAACATCTACACTCCGTCTAAACTCAATCAGTCCCGGAGCTGGAGACGGTGAATACAAAGCAGACACTCCAATCCGCCTAAGTGGAGGAAAAGAACTTGTTTGAGAAGGAGATTATTTTGCTTCTCGCTTTGTTCTTGGTCTCGGAGTCTTGTAACATTTTGCTATTTTGCAGAAACAAAAACAACTTGATGTTGCGAAAGGGTCTCCAGTTAACGGGAGGAAATCCAACCAGGGGACACAATGGCTCCCAAATAAATCCTGTAGGTGGAATCAATTCTGCAAATCCAATGTCATGAATGTATCTGTGGAAATAGAAACTATTGGGGGCACTTTTATTGGGCATCTATAACATACCCTAAGGACAAGATTCAAAAATATCCAACCTATGTCGTTTCTTCATAGACATCATCACTTTATAATGGGATTTAGTCAACTTTTTGAACCCCAGTCGCCTTATGTATAAGACATGCATTGGTCATTTGGGTGGATCGGGGCAGCAGGGGTGCAGAACTTGTGCCTGTGTCGGGAACTGATGCCTGACCAAGGCAAAGTGTCCCTTCGCTCTATAAATGGGTCCCAGCACTGTCAGTGGCATGTCGTAGGACATAGCGGAGGTTACAGATTTTGCATGGGGTCATCACATAGGTGAGGGGAAGGTTAAAGTAAGCCCTCAACAAGGAACCTTTCACCTGTAGATTTTGGAATTTTTGGAGACTGGAAATTCTAGCAGCATTCCCCTCTGCAGACTCTAAGCCGGTGGGTGGAGACTAGAGATGGCGAAACTCCCACGATTTCTTTAGTTTCGGGTTCTGGTGGCTCAGGATTTGTTTGGCTGATCAAGTTTGGAACAAAGTGGAAGTGAAATTATTATATTCTGGGATCATCACGCACATGTGACGATTGTGGTCCTATCACAGTCCTCAGCAGTGACCACGAGCACATGATGCCACCAGGAGAGCGCAGGATGCCATGAGGAGGACCATAAGAGATGAGGGGGGTAGTATAAATTTATTTTATTTTTTACATCTCCCTGGGCCTCTACCATTATACTTTGGAGTATGAAGAGACCCCAGAATATAATAATTTACTGCAATGCCATTTAAGTTGTTGGAGAAGAGTCTAAAATTACTTAGTTTATCTAAAAACCAAACAATTTGGGATATTTAGGTCAGACCTAAATTAAAAAAAAAACCCAAACAACTGAGTTCTGACTTGAAACTGAGCTATAGAGAAGCTGAACCTGAATGAGCCATTGACGCCCCTGTATGGAGACTTCAGCAGAACAAAGAGAACAAAGCTCCACCAGTTGCTGAGCCCAGCACACACGGCAAGGTCTAGAGTCGATACTTGGTGGATTTGCCACATAAAGATCTTTACTTATAGAATTTATTGACTGCCTCATCTTTTTTTTCTCGTTGCAGAACTTTCTCTTTCCTTTTCTTGCCCTCCACGATCCGGAGATGAACAATTACAAAGTTTCACTTCCCCTCTTTTCTCCTAAACACTTTTCAGCCTCACGACAATTGTCTCCATCTCGTACCAAAAAATAAAATAATAAAAGCAGCCATTTCAATGTTCCTTTCTGATCTGATTAAGATTGTAATAGAGAGAAACACAATTGCGAGGATGTTCTTCCGTCTTTCTGTGAAAGTCAGATGATTGCAAGATGGAAAAAACTGATTACATTTTCCTAAGAAGAAACAAATGAGTCTGCTTCTTGGCTGATTCTTCTGCTTTTCTCCTTTGGTTCTGACGTCTATTTATGTCCTCGACTCATTCTCTATGTTTGTGATATAAATGTGATTGCATCGACTGTCTCGGCAGCACATAACAAGTGGCAATCGCGCTCCTATTTCTTCCCTGTCTCCACATTGGATTGGATGTTTCTTCTTGCATCCTGTAATAAACTGTTTCTTATCTTAAGTAATTAGTAGATGAGGCTTCTGATCCAGACCCATGGAAAGACGACCACCGACCCCCTCACCAGTGATATTTGCCTCTCTGAGGGTAGAGGTTTACACCCATGCTTGGTTTTCCACTCTTCGAGATCTGAAAATGGAAACCCAATCCATGTAATAAGCAGTTCTAGACTATAATGGGCTCTGCCAGGTTTCCGCCCAAAAAATACTTGTAGGAATCACCAAACTGAAAGCCAATGTTGGTGTAAACCCAGCCTGACATATCAGTAAGGACCTCTTTGCCCATAGACATGACATGGGACTCAGTAAAAGATGGAGCCAAGGTCAAGATGCCCTTTTAGTGTTGTCAGTGTGAAGTTACTACCAAGTGAGTGTGTTCTATTCCTTATGACTTAAAAGTAGTCAGAAGGAACAACAAGCATTGGGGGCCACCAGTAATATATTGGCTAGAACCAGTGTCCACTGAGAACACCATTATGATTTTGGAAAGGCAATCCCTCACCACCAATGGTTGACCCCTCTGTTAACATACCATGGGGCCCAGTAGAAGATAGAGCTCAGGTCAGCATGGCCCAGTGGTGTGGTCATTGAGAAGACGTTATCAAGATTATATTCCATGTGTCTTAAAAGTGGTTGGAAAGAGTAACAAGCACTGGAGGCCACCAGTGGAATTGTGGCTTGCACCACTACGAGTTGAGGACACCATTTTGATTTTTACCATGATCTATATCAATGGACCTTCACCCGTGTGGCTCGCCATATGGCCATACACAGAGGTTACAATACGACACTCACATATATTAGTGTAGCAAATTCTACATTGAATATGCGGAAACGTTTGCAATTTCATAATTTATTCCTCCAAGTTTAGAATTTTTCCTTTTTTACTCACAGTGAACAGAAAGATGGGTACCATTGGTGTATATGACCCAAATCAGGACTCCTCCTGCTACGAGCCAAGCAAAGGTAGGGGCATAAGCCATAGGGTCATGTCACCCTCCTCTCCTACAAGGGATGAGAAAAGTTTTGAAGGGCAACAAGGTCTTGGGCACACCGATTGTAAGAGAGGTACAGAGGTATAACTGCATGTACCAACACCAGATCAAGAACCCATGTACACTTCTGCTACTACTTAGGTCAACCTGAGCAGCGCCCCCCATATTGTATTCACAGTTAGTAGCATGGAAACAGGTAGAGGCCATGTCGCCTTCTTCCTCTACAAGGAAATGGATGAAACTGGGAAAGGCAACAGAAGATATTATTTTATATTGGAATGGATGGGTATAATGGTATGAACCAATGAACCTGCAGCAAGTGAGAACCCAATTTCGATATGAGTTGTGGAGAGATCTTATTTTTCCAAAGGTTCTACAAAATGAGAAAAAAATGGGACAATGGCTAGTGGGTTATACTGTATAATGTAGCAATGGTGGTGCTGATGGTATATAATGTAGCAATGGTGGTGCTGATGGTGTATAATGTAGCAAAGGTGGTGCTGATGGTATATAATGTAGCAATGGTGGTGCTGATGGTGTATAATGTAGCAATGGTGGTGCTGATGGTATATAATGTAGCAATGGTGGTGCTGATGGTATATAATGTAGCAATGGTGGTGCTGATGGTGTATAATGTAGCAATGGTGGTGCTGATGGTATACAATGTAGCAATGGTGGTGCTGATGGTGTGTAATGTAGCAATGGTGGTGCTGATGGTATATAATGTAGCAATGGTGGTGCTGATGATGTATAATGTAGCAGTGGTGGTGCTGATGGTATACAATGTAGCAATGGTGGTGCTGATGGTGTGTAATGTAGCAATGGTGGTGCTGATGGTGTATAATGGTGTATAATGTAGCAATGGTGGTGCTGATGGTATATAATGTAGCAATGGTGGTGCTGATGGTGTATAATGTAGCAGTGGTGATGCTGATGGTATACAATGTAGCAATGGTGGTGCTGCTGATGGTGTATAATGTAGCAATGGTGGTGCTGATGGTGTGTAATGTAGCAATGGTGGTGCTGATGGTGTATAATGTAGCAATGGTGGTGCTGATGGTGTACAATGTAGCAATGGTGGTGCTGATGGTTTATAATGTAGCAATGGTGGTGCTGATGGTGTATAATGTAGCAATGGTGGTGCTGATGGTGTATAATGTAGCAATGGTGGTGCTGATGGTGTACAATGTAGCAATGGTGGTGCTGATGGTGTATAATGTAGCAATGGTGGTGCTGATGGTGTATAATGTAGCAATGGTGGTGCTGATGGTGTATAATTTAGCAATGGTGGTGCTGATGGTGTATAATGGTGTATAATGTAGCATTGGTGGTGCTGATGGTGTATAATGTAGCAATGGTGGTGCTGATGGTGTATAATGTAGCAATGGTGGTGCTGATGGTGTATAATGTAGCAATGGTGGTGCTGATGGTGTACAATGTAGCAATGGTGGTGCTGATGGTGTATAATGTAGCAATGGTGGTGCTGATGGTGTATAATGTAGCAATGGTGGTGCTGATGGTGTATAATGTAGCAATGGTGGTGCTGATGGTGTATAATGGTGTACAATGTAGCAATGGTGGTGCTGATGGTGTATAATGTAGCAATGGTGGTGCTGATGGTGTATAATGTAGCAATGGTGGTGCTGATGGTGTATAATGTAGCAATGGTGGTGCAGATGGTGTATAATGTAGCAATGGTGGTGCTGATGGTGTATAATGTAGCAATGGTGGTGCTGATGGTGTATAATGTAGCAATGGTGGTGCTGATGGTGTATAATGTAGCAATGGTGGTGCTGATGGTGTATAATGTAGCAATGGTGGTGCTGATGGTGTATAATGTAGCAATGGTGGTGCAGATGGTGTATAATGTAGCAATGGTGGTGCTGATGGTGTATAATGTAGCAATGGTGGTGCAGATGGTGTATAATGTAGCAATGGTGGTGCTGATGGTGTATAATGTAGCAATGGTGGTGCTGATGGTATATAATGTAGCAATGGTGGTGCTGATGGTGTATAATGTAGCAAAGGTGGTGCTGATGGTATATAATGTAGCAATGGTGGTGCTGATGGTGTATAATGTAGCAATGGTGGTGCTGATGGTATATAATGTAGCAATGGTGGTGCTGATGGTATATAATGTAGCAATGGTGGTGCTGATGGTGTATAATGTAGCAATGGTGGTGCTGATGGTATACAATGTAGCAATGGTGGTGCTGATGGTGTGTAATGTAGCAATGGTGGTGCTGATGGTATATAATGTAGCAATGGTGGTGCTGATGATGTATAATGTAGCAGTGGTGGTGCTGATGGTATACAATGTAGCAATGGTGGTGCTGATGGTGTGTAATGTAGCAATGGTGGTGCTGATGGTGTATAATGGTGTATAATGTAGCAATGGTGGTGCTGATGGTATATAATGTAGCAATGGTGGTGCTGATGGTGTATAATGTAGCAGTGGTGATGCTGATGGTATACAATGTAGCAATGGTGGTGCTGCTGATGGTGTATAATGTAGCAATGGTGGTGCTGATGGTGTGTAATGTAGCAATGGTGGTGCTGATGGTGTATAATGTAGCAATGGTGGTGCTGATGGTGTACAATGTAGCAATGGTGGTGCTGATGGTTTATAATGTAGCAATGGTGGTGCTGATGGTGTATAATGTAGCAATGGTGGTGCTGATGGTGTATAATGTAGCAATGGTGGTGCTGATGGTGTACAATGTAGCAATGGTGGTGCTGATGGTGTATAATGTAGCAATGGTGGTGCTGATGGTGTATAATGTAGCAATGGTGGTGCTGATGGTGTATAATTTAGCAATGGTGGTGCTGATGGTGTATAATGGTGTATAATGTAGCATTGGTGGTGCTGATGGTGTATAATGTAGCAATGGTGGTGCTGATGGTGTATAATGTAGCAATGGTGGTGCTGATGGTGTATAATGTAGCAATGGTGGTGCTGATGGTGTACAATGTAGCAATGGTGGTGCTGATGGTGTATAATGTAGCAATGGTGGTGCTGATGGTGTATAATGTAGCAATGGTGGTGCTGATGGTGTATAATGTAGCAATGGTGGTGCTGATGGTGTATAATGGTGTACAATGTAGCAATGGTGGTGCTGATGGTGTATAATGTAGCAATGGTGGTGCTGATGGTGTATAATGTAGCAATGGTGGTGCTGATGGTGTATAATGTAGCAATGGTGGTGCTGATGGTGTATAATGGTGTATAATGTAGCAATGGTGGTGCTGATGGTGTATAATGTAGCAATGGTGGTGCAGATGGTGTATAATGTAGCAATGGTGGTGCTGATGGTGTATAATGTAGCAATGGTGGTGCTGATGGTGTATAATGTAGCAATGGTGGTGCTGATGGTGTATAATGTAGCAATGGTGGTGCTGATGGTGTATAATGTAGCAATGGTGGTGCTGATGGTGTATAATGTAGCAATGGTGGTGCAGATGGTGTATAATGTAGCAATGGTGGTGCTGATGGTGTATAATGTAGCAATGGTGGTGCTGATGGTGTATAATGTAGCAATGGTGGTGCTGATGGTGTATAATGTAGCAATGGTGGTGCTGATGGTGTATAATGTAGCAATGGTGGTGCTGATGGTGTATAATGTAGCAATGGTGGTGCAGATGGTGTATAATGTAGCAATGGTGGTGCTGATGGTGTATAATGTAGCAATGGTGGTGCTGATGGTGTATAATGTAGCAATGGTGGTGCTGATGGTGTATAATGTAGCAATGGTGGTGCTGATGGTGTATAATGTAGCAATGGTGGTGCAGATGGTGTATAATGTAGCAATGGTGGTGCTGATGGTGTGTCAATAGTTCAGCCTTGTCCATATAGAGCAGGCTTAAGTGGAAAATTCTGCAGAGCTTAGTCCACCATGACCAGAGGAGGCTTGGACATTATAGTCACTCGTACACAATGGTCATTACTATGGCACAAGCTCATCTCATGTCAGGTTCTACAGTCAAGTCTTTACCACCAGCAGACTATCGGGTTCACCGCTGGACTGAGGAGGAAATTCCACGTTACCCCTTTTTACTATCCAGAGGTGGACTTGACCTCACTAACAGGATGGCAGACGACACGAGGACCTTTCCCTAACAAGTTGAGGACCCACTATTGATAGCCTAAGAACTCCAGAATTAGCAAACTAAGTGAGGAGTCAAGAACTGGAGGGTCCTTCTGCCCAGCGCTCCTACAAGGAACTGATATGGTCAACCACAAGAAGGTCTGAGCCCACGGTGGAGTGATGGGGTATGACTGCATCTTACAGGGCGGTCCCGGTTCTAGAACTCTCATAAACAACACAGATTAATTCTCCTCAAACGTCTCAGACTTCACGATGCAATTACTTTCCTTCTACAAGACGTGAAAGTTTTACTTGAAAGCTTTAAAAATATATGAGCGGCGAGGACGACTCTCATCTCGTGGAAAGGACGGCGCAATTTAAAAGTTTATGGTGTTTATTATTTTGCCCCGCAGGTATATAAAGTCCATCAAATCCTCCGCAACAAAGCAAATTGTAATTAAACTTTGAACCCTTTAAATACAAGTTGGATAATGTGACAATAAAGAGGCGGTAATTGCTTTCGGCTTGGGCGACCGGCGAACGCTTTCTCTTGCTGTCACAGACACATCAGCGGCGATTGTAAGAGAAGGGTTTGGTTAATGGACTTCAGGGCCATCGTGTGGTAATTGAATATTGATGTCTGCTACCTCATTATCTACATGCCGACCCAAAACGCCATGACGCTTTATCTCAGAAATAAGTAATGAAGTTTTAAACCCAGACCTCGGCGTCTGGTGGCCGCGCGTCACCCCCGACCACCTGGTTCTTCAGGAAATAACCGTCTCGGTAGATCGGCCGCTCAGAATGAATGTCAGCCCAGTCGACTCACTTTTGTGTTCTGAAACCGATGTTAATATGCAGAGAAATCTACCAGAGTGGATGAGACGGAGATAACTCTGCCCCGCTGAGCTTTAAAGCAGCATCGAATTAATGTGACTCTCGCAGTCAACCATGTGCACCTCCAGCTGGTGAAGTGAGACAATATCTCAGAGTTATAGATAGCTCCTTACCCACAATGCAATGCTGCACTGCTTACTATGCACAAATAAGACTGCTACGGTATTATCCCGGCATCCTCCAAAGTGCGAATCGTATACAGAGTAATCTAACACCAGGAATAGCAATACTAGTCAAATCAGAAATATTATATGTATTCTTAGGCATAGGGGGCAATATTATAGTCAGGGCCGGCGTTAGCACACGGCATAATCGGGCAAGTGCCCCAGCACTTGCCTGTCCTGATTCCAGCTCAATGGTGTCCATCGGACGCTGATAAGCTGAATACATAGGCGATTAAAGCAGGAGCTGTCACAGCTCAGCTCCTGCTTTAATTAACGCTGCGGTCCAGCTTCTGCATTTGTAGGCGCGATGTGATGATGTCACATCGGGCCTACAACTATGTGAGTGGAGTGAGAGCAGAAAGAGCGGCGGGGGAGCGATGGAAGGTGAGTGTAAGTGTTTGTTTTGTGTTAAACATTATGGTGAAACTTAATGAAGGGGGCCAACGAAACTGGGGGCAAATGAAGGGGGGGGGTAACGGCATGACACTGGGGAAGATGGGGGGTAGTATTATAGTAGTTATATTCTTGTACATAGGAGCAGTATTTTAGTAGTTATATTCTTGTACATAGGAGAAGTATTATAGTAGTTATATTCTTGTACATAGGAGTAGTATTATAGTAGTTATATTCTTGTACATAGGAGCAGTATTATAGTAGTTATATTCTTGTACATAGGAGCAGTATTATAGTAGTTATATTCTTGTACATAGGAGCAGTATTATAGTAGTTATATTCTTGTACATAGGAGCAGTATTTTAGTAGTTATATTCTTGTACATAGGGGTAGTATTATAGTAGTTATATTCTTGTACATAGGAGTAGTATTATAGTAGTTATATTCTTGTACATAGGAGTAGTATTATAGTAGTTATATTCTTGTACATAGGAGTAGTATTATAGTAGTTATATTCTTGTACATAGGAGTAGTATTATAGTAGTTATATTCTTGTACATAGGAGTAGTATTATAGTAGTTATATTCTTGTACATAGGAGTAGTATTATAGTAGTTATATTCTTGTACATAGGAGTAGTATTATAGTAGTTATATTCTTGTACATAGGAGCAGTATTATAGTAGTTATATTCTTGTACATAGGAGTAGTATTATAGTAGTTATATTCTTGTGCATAGGAGCAGTATTATAGTAGTTATATTCTTGTACATAGGAGGTAGTATTATAGTAGTTATATTCTTATACATAGGAGCAGTATTATAGTAGTTATATTCTTGTACATAGGAGTAGTATTATAGTAGTTATATTCTTGTATATAGGAGGTAGTATTATAGTAGTTATATTCCTGTACATAGGAGGTAGTATTATAGTAGTTATATTCTTGTACATAGGAGTAGTATTATAGTAGTTATATTCTTGTACACAGGAGCAGTATTATAGTAGTTATATTCTTGTACATAGGAGCAGTATTATAGTAGATATATTCTTGTACATAGGAGGTAGTATTATAGTAGTTATATTCTTGTACATAGGAGTAGTATTATAGTAGTTATATTCTTGTACATAGGAGTAGTATTATAGTAGATATATTCTTGTACATAGGAGGTAGTATTATAGTAGTTATATTCTTGTACATAGGGGGCAGTATTATAGTAGTTATATTCTTGTACATAGGAGTAGTATTATAGTAGTTATATTCTTGTACATAGGAGTAGTATTATAGTAGTTATATTCTTGTACATAGGAGCAGTATTATAGTAGTTATATTCTTGTACATAGGAGGTAGTATTATAGTAGTTATATTCTTGTACATAGGAGTAGTATTATAGTAGTTATATTCTTGTACATATGAGCAGTATTATAGTAGTTATATTCTTGTACATAGGAGCAGTATTATAGTAGTTATATTCTTGTACATAGGGGTAGTATTATAGTAGTTATATTCTTGTACATAGGAGTAGTATTATAGTAGTTATATTCTTGTACATAGGAGGTAGTATTATAGTAGTTATATTCTTGTACATAGGAGCAGTATTATAGTAGTTATATTCTTGTACATAGGAGGTAGTATTATAGTAGTTATATTCTTGTACATAGGGGGCAGTATTATAGTAGTTATATTCTTGTACACAGGAGTAGTATTATAGTAGTTATATTCTTGTACATAGGAGGTAGTATTATAGTAGTTATATTCTTGTACATAGGAGTAGTATTATAGTAGTTATATTCTTGTACATAGGAGCAGTATTATAGTAGTTATATTCCTGTACATAGGAGTAGTATTATAGTAGTTATATTCTTGTACATAGGAGTAGTATTATAGTAGTTATATTCTTGTACATAGGAGGTAGTATTATAGCAGTTATATTCTTGTACATAGGAGGTAGTATTATAGTAGTTATATTCCTGTACATAGGAGTAGTATTATAGTAGTTATATTCTTGTACATAGGGGTAGTATTATAGTAGTTATATTCTTGTACATAGGAACAGTATTATAGTAGTTATATTCTTGTACATAGGAGTAGTATTATAGTAGTTATATTCTTGTACATAGGAGTAGTATTATAGTAGTTATATTCTTATACATAGGAGCAGTATTATAGTAGTTATATTCTTGTACATAGGAGCAGTATTATAGTAGTTATATTCTTGTATATAGGAGGTAGTATTATAGTAGTTATATTCCTGTACATAGGAGGTAGTATTATAGTAGTTATATTCTTGTACATAGGAGTAGTATTATAGTAGTTATATTCTTGTACACAGGAGCAGTATTATAGTAGTTATATTCTTGTACATAGGAGCAGTATTATAGTAGTTATATTCTTGTACATAGGAGTAGTATTATAGTAGTTATATTCTTGTACATAGGAGGTAGTATTATAGTAGTTATATTCTTGTACATAGGGGGCAGTATTATAGTAGTTATATTCTTGTACATAGGAGTAGTATTATAGTAGTTATATTCTTGTACATAGGAGTAGTATTATAGTAGTTATATTCTTGTACATAGGAGCAGTATTATAGTAGTTATATTCTTGTACATAGGAGGTAGTATTATAGTAGTTATATTCTTGTACATAGGAGTAGTATTATAGTAGTTATATTCTTGTACATATGAGCAGTATTATAGTAGTTATATTCTTGTACATAGGAGCAGTATTATAGTAGTTATATTCTTGTACATAGGGGTAGTATTATAGTAGTTATATTCTTGTACATAGGAGTAGTATTATAGTAGTTATATTCTTGTACATAGGAGGTAGTATTATAGTAGTTATATTCTTGTACATAGGAGCAGTATTATAGTAGTTATATTCTTGTACATAGGAGGTAGTATTATAGTAGTTATATTCTTGTACATAGGGGGCAGTATTATAGTAGTTATATTCTTGTACACAGGAGTAGTATTATAGTAGTTATATTCTTGTACATAGGAGGTAGTATTATAGTAGTTATATTCTTGTACATAGGAGTAGTATTATAGTAGTTATATTCTTGTACATAGGAGCAGTATTATAGTAGTTATATTCCTGTACATAGGAGTAGTATTATAGTAGTTATATTCTTGTACATAGGAGTAGTATTATAGTAGTTATATTCTTGTACATAGGAGGTAGTATTATAGCAGTTATATTCTTGTACATAGGAGGTAGTATTATAGTAGTTATATTCCTGTACATAGGAGTAGTATTATAGTAGTTATATTCTTGTACATAGGGGTAGTATTATAGTAGTTATATTCTTGTACATAGGAACAGTATTATAGTAGTTATATTCTTGTACATAGGAGTAGTATTATAGTAGTTATATTCTTGTACATAGGAGTAGTATTATAGTAGTTATATTCTTATACATAGGAGCAGTATTATAGTAGTTATATTCTTGTACATAGGAGCAGTATTATAGTAGTTATATTCTTATATAGAGGAGTAGTATTATAGTAGTTATATTCTTGTATATAGGAGGTAGTATTATAGTAGTTATATTCCTGTACATAGGAGGTAGTATTATAGTAGTTATATTCTTGTACATAGGAGTAGTATTATAGTAGTTATATTCTTGTACATAGGAGTAGTATTATAGTAGTTATATTCTTATACATAGGAGCAGTATTATAGTAGTTATATTCTTGTACATAGGAGTAGTATTATAGCAGTTATATTATTGTACATAGGAGCAGTATTATAGTAGTTATATTCTTATATAGAGGAGTAGTATTATAGTAGTTATATTCTTATACATAGGAGTAGTATTATAGTAGTTATATTCTTGTACATAGGAGTAGTATTATAGTAGTTATATTCTTGTACATAGGAGTAGTATTATAGTAGTTATATTCTTATACATAGGAGCAGTATTATAGTAGTTATATTCTTGTACATAGGAGCAGTATTATAGTAGTTATATTCTTATATAGAGGAGTAGTATTATAGTAGTTATATTCTTGTATATAGGAGGTAGTATTATAGTAGTTATATTCCTGTACATAGGAGGTAGTATTATAGTAGTTATATTCTTGTACATAGGAGTAGTATTATAGTAGTTATATTCTTGTACATAGGAGTAGTATTATAGTAGTTATATTCTTATACATAGGAGCAGTATTATAGTAGTTATATTCTTGTACATAGGAGTAGTATTATAGCAGTTATATTATTGTACATAGGAGCAGTATTATAGTAGTTATATTCTTATATAGAGGAGTAGTATTATAGTAGTTATATTCTTATACATAGGAGTAGTATTATAGTAGTTATATTCTTGTACATAGGAGTAGTATTATAGCAGTTATATTCTTATACATAGGAGGTAGTATTATAGTAGTTATATTCTTGTACATAGGAGTAGTATTATAGTAGTTATATTCTTGTACATAGGAGTAGTATTATAGTAGTTATATTCTTATACATAGGAGCAGTATTATAGTAGTTATATTCTTGTACATAGGAGCAGTATTATAGTAGTTATATTCTTGTACATAGGAGTAGTATTATAGTAGTTATATTCTTGTACATAAGGGTAGTATTATATTAGTTATATTCTTGTACATAGGAGTAGTATTATAGTAGTTATATTCTTGTACATAGGAGCAGTATTATAGTAGTTATATTCTTGTACATAGGAGGCAGTATTATAGTAGTTATATTCTTGTACATAGGAACAGTATTATAGTAGTTATATTCTTGTACATAGGAGTAGTATTATAGTAGTTATATTCTTGTACATAGGAGTAGTATTATAGTAGTTATATTCTTATACATAGGAGCAGTATTATAGTAGTTATATTCTTGTACATAGGAGCAGTATTATAGTAGTTATATTCTTATATAGAGGAGTAGTATTATAGTAGTTATATTCTTGTATATAGGAGGTAGTATTATAGTAGTTATATTCCTGTACATAGGAGGTAGTATTATAGTAGTTATATTCTTGTACATAGGAGTAGTATTATAGTAGTTATATTCTTGTACATAGGAGTAGTATTATAGTAGTTATATTCTTATACATAGGAGCAGTATTATAGTAGTTATATTCTTGTACATAGGAGTAGTATTATAGCAGTTATATTATTGTACATAGGAGCAGTATTATAGTAGTTATATTCTTATATAGAGGAGTAGTATTATAGTAGTTATATTCTTATACATAGGAGTAGTATTATAGTAGTTATATTCTTGTACATAGGAGTAGTATTATAGTAGTTATATTCTTGTACATAGGAGTAGTATTATAGCAGTTATATTCTTATACATAGGAGGTAGTATTATAGTAGTTATATTCTTGTACATAGGAGTAGTATTATAGTAGTTATATTCTTGTACATAGGAGTAGTATTATAGTAGTTATATTCTTATACATAGGAGCAGTATTATAGTAGTTATATTCTTGTACATAGGAGCAGTATTATAGTAGTTATATTCTTGTACATAGGAGTAGTATTATAGTAGTTATATTCTTGTACATAAGGGTAGTATTATATTAGTTATATTCTTGTACATAGGAGTAGTATTATAGTAGTTATATTCTTGTACATAGGAGCAGTATTATAGTAGTTATATTCTTGTACATAGGAGGCAGTATTATAGTAGTTATATTCTTGTACATAGGAGCAGTATTATAGTAGTTATATTCTTGTACATAGGAGTAGTATTATAGTAGTTATATTTTTATATAGAGGAGTAGTATTATAGTAGTTATATTCTTGTACATAAGGGTAGTATTATATTAGTTATATTCTTGTACATAGGAGTAGTATTATATTAGTTATATTCTTGTACATAGGAGTAGTATTATAGTAGTTATATTCTTGTACATAGGAGTAGTATTATAGTAGTTATATTCTTATACATAGGAGCAGTATTATAGTAGTTATATTCTTGTACATAGGAGCAGTATTATAGTAGTTATATTCTTGTACATAGGAGTAGTATTATAGTAGTTATATTCTTATATAGAGGAGTAGTATTATAGTAGTTACATTCTTGTACATAGGAGTAGTATTATAGTAGTTATATTCTTGTACATAGGAGTAGTATTATAGCAGTTATATTCTTGTACATAGGAGTAGTATTATAATAGTTATATTCTTGTACATAGGAGGTAGTATTATAGTAGTTATATTCTTATACATAGGAGCAGTATTATAGTAGTTATATTCTTATATAGAGGAGTAGTATTATAGTAGTTATATTCTTGTATATAGGAGGTAGTATTATAGTAGTTATATTCGTATACATAGGAGCAGTATTATAGTAGTTATATTCTTGTACATAGGAGCAGTATTATAGTAGTTATATTCTTGTACATAGGAGTAGTATTATAGTAGTTATATTCTTATATAGAGGAGTAGTATTATAGTAGTTATATTCTTGTACATAGGAGGTAGTATTATAGTAGTTATATTCTTGTACATAGGAGCAGTATTATAGTAGTTATATTCCTGTACATAGGAGGTAGTATTATAGTAGTTACATTCTTGTACATAGGAGTAGTATTATAGTAGTTATATTCTTGTACATAGGAGTAGTATTATAGCAGTTATATTCTTGTACATAGGAGTAGTATTATAATAGTTATATTCTTGTACATAGGAGGTAGTATTATAGTAGTTATATTCTTGTACATAGGAGGTAGTATTATAGTAGTTATATTCTTGTACATAGGAGCAGTATTATAGTAGTTATATTCTTGTACATAGGAGTAGTATTATAGTAGTTATATTCTTGTACATAGGAGTAATATTATAGTAGTTATATTCTTGTACATAGGAGGTAGTATTATAGTAGTTATATTCTTGTACATAGGAGGTAGTATTATAGTAGTTATATTCTTGTACATAGGAGGCAGTATTATAGTAGTTATATTCTTATACATAGGAGCAGTATTATAGTAGTTATATTCTTGTACATAGGAGCAGTATTATAGTAGTTATATTCTTGTACATAGGGAGCGGTATTATAGTAGTTATATTCTTGCACATAGGGGGCAGTATTACAGTAATGCCATTGTAATCTGATTGTGTACTTTTTTTCATCAGGGATTATAAATTAAGGACAATGTCAGGGTTCCTGGTCCTGTGACATCCATATGTCCTGCCTATATGAACCCTGTTTACCAATTAGTTGGGGTCCTGCCAGATAACGTATGAAGGACATCTATTTCCTATCAGACTGCTGTTCTGTCCCGCTGTACTTTGTTGCCACATGTTTGGTATTCAAGACTCATTGATCAACCAGAAAGATTGATGAGTTTATCTCAGCCCGACTGCCATTGCCCGCCTGGCCGGCTGCTTGTGGATGACAATAAATTGTAAATACCCAATGCCAAGTCTATTGATTGTTTTGGGGGTAGGGGGCAGACGTCAGGCTGGGCTGTCGTTGGATTTACATCTGTGTAATTAACAAACAGCACTGTCTGGTCTGTTCGCTTTCCAGCTAAAAAAATAAAAACAAAAAAACTTTTGTGTCTTTGACTCTTCAGAAGATTTCTCTGCCGTCTGCGGCTTCCTACTCTATTAGTCTGGGAACAGTAATCATAGTCAGTGTCACCTCGGGGTCCTTGGATTTCCTTTTTCCCTACATCATGTTGCATATATATATATACTGTATATAGGGTCCCATTATCGTTCTGTCAGGTCCCCGGTTACAATGTAGATGGGTCACCAGCTCTTGATCGCCGGCCGCCTCCTCCATCACAATCCACTTGTCTTCTCCTCCATATTGATACAATTTACCTGTCAGATGAAGGAAATTCCATTGACTAATTGTAATCCACGGCTACAAGGAGCCTGAGAAATCCTTCTTGTCTAACTTATGAAAATATGCTCATTTTATGGCTACTTTGTACCCAAGCGAATGTTCCACTTCTCATATTTTCATATATCTCATATATTTTAAGGCACTTAGCTGCACTCGGTTCCCTGCGCCATCAGAACGATGTGTCAGAGGTAATTTGTCAGCCTGGAACTTACATCTTCTGCTTCTGTATCGTGTCTGGATGAGGGGAAGGTGAGAGAGTTTTGTATTTAAAGAGCTCATGTCCCTTATTATAGGAGGTGGAAGCCAATAGCCGAAGGTGAATACAGAGAAAGGACTGTCACCTCTTATAGGACTTGTCTATTGTAAAGACATCCCTGTCCACCTGGTCTACTAGGTGATATTGATGGGATTGGCCATCCTCAGTAGTCCTGATACACCAGCGCGACATCAATGTGTCCACCTGGATCTCGATTTATAGGGTCATGGCCGTGATAACTTTGTAACTATTGTAAATTCATTTTAAATTAAAGGGATTGTCTGTTACTTTAAGAAAGTTCCCTAAGAGCAGTAAGGAACAGAACTATTACTACCCTTTAGTATCCTCACCTCTCGGACCCTGCCACTCTACTACTGAGTCCCCCACCACTCCAACGCCGCCGCTCTGGTGGACACCTTTAGTCCTGCAGCTGTGTCATGGTGAATGATTTGTCTTTGCTTTACCATCAAGGACAACATTTGTAGTTCTGAAATTGATATATTAGATTTGGGGATATAGCGGATTTGTGAAAACTTAAAGGGGTTGTACCGTGAGTGAAAGCTATCCCCTATTCATAGAATAGAGAAGTGTCCAATTGGTGGGGTCGTGAGGATGGAATGGACTGAGCGGCGGTTGCACCTCTATGTATACGGCGCCGATGGTTAGTGCTGCACTTTGCTTCTCTTTGTCAGTCCCATAAAGTTTGAAGGGATCGGTTGCGTGCGTCTGCGACCATTGCGGCTTTCGATCCCCCATTCTTATGTCCCATTGATCCGATGATACAAACCCTTGTAAATACTACGGTGGTTATACACATTGAGTGTCCCTATAGTTTAGGCTCCTCCCATAACAATGCCCCTCCCCTTTACGGTTTTGCTTATGCGGCTTTTAAGACGAATTATTATTAAAGGCCATGTTCAGATTCAATAAAACATAGCTGCTTTCTTCCAGAACAGCGCCACCCCTGGCTACAGATTGTGTGTCCACGTGACCAATCCATTAGATAGTACAGGCCATTTCTTGGGCCCTCATTAAATTCACGGGCCCCGTCATCTGAATAAAAAGTATGGGAGAGTTTTTTAGATGCTCTCTGTGCAGAGAGGGGGAGGAGCTAAGCTGTGACATCACCTATTGTCAGTAATGATGTAATGATGGGTCAGTGGTGGTATCTATAGAGGTGTTCTCTTCTTTTATAGGCCTGTCTGTGATGTGAATGAGGTGAGCGCTGCAAGAAATCCTGTACAGAATTGGGAAGTTTCAGTCTATTATTAGGGTTAGTGGCCAGAGTGAAAATTGTACAATATAGTTTTTGGTTCTTTTTTAAATACAGATAGGGACATATTTTAGACATCGGACCAAAAAAAGTATCAAAAATTTGTAAAAAAAATTGTGTTTAAAATAAAGATTTGCTTTAAATAAAGTAATTCCCTGGAGACACTTCCCCTTTAAGTGTGCAGCTAAGCTCTGCTACATCTGTACGCGAAGTCTTTGTCAATCCCACAGTCCTTTCATTATTCTTATTGACCCTATAATTCATCTCTTTCTATTGGGTGTGCGGTGATGGCTGCCGGCCGCCATGTCGGGCGGTGACGGGTTAATGACTGCCGCAGAGGTAAAGCTTTTAAGGCTACATGAAATCCAGTACAGCCAGTTCTCGGCTGAACATCGCCCGGCTCAGTGTTTTATTACCACGTTAACAGCTGTGCCGCTCCGAGATGGGAGCTGTGACTTGCACTTCTGAAGACAAATCAATATGGAGAAAAGCGGCGTCTTATCCAAGAACAGAGTCATTTACTCTGATTAAGTCTGATGCAAGACCCTCGAGAGCCGAGCGAGGCATTGACTGCTGAGACGACCTCTATACCGCTCTAATCCTCCTGCAAGACGTCCACGCCGAGAAGAGCAGCTGCACAAAATATCAACATGTGCCTTCAGGTCATACGGGCCACCAAGACTGTGGCCCCTCTATATAGTATAATGCCCCACATCGACCCCTCCATATAGTATAATGCCCCACATTGACCCCTCCATATAGTATAATGCCCCACATTGACCCCTCCATATAGTATAATGCCCCACAGTGACCCCTCCATATAGTATAATGCCCCACATTGACCCCTCCATATAGTATAATGCCCCACATTGACCCCTCCATATAGTATAATGCCCCACATTGACCCCTCCATATAGTATAATGCCCCACAGTGACCCCTCCATATAGTATAATGTCCCACAGTGACCCCTCCATATAGTATAATGTCCCACAGTGACCCCTCCATATAGTATAATGTCCCACAGTGACCCCTCCATATAGTATAATGCCCCACATTGACCCCTCCATATAGTATAATGCCCCACATTGACCCCTCCATATAGTATAATGCCCCACAGTGACCCCTCCATATAGTATAATGTCCCACAGTGACCCCTCCATATAGTATAATGTCCCACAGTGACCCCTCCATATAGTATAATGTCCCACAGTGACCCCTCCATATAGTATAATGTCCCATATAGAATAATGTCCCATAGTGGTCCCTCCACCCAATATAATGTCCCATAGTGGCCCCTCCACACAGTATAATGTCCCACAGTGACCCCACCATGTAATATAATTTCCCATACAGAATGTCCCATAGATTTATAGGGTTCTGTTTTGGAGTCATGGGGTCTGTACTTTGGGTTCTGAGTGTGGTTTAAATGATGAGGACTGTTCTAGGGCGTGATAATGGGGTTTGATCCAGGGTGAGAATTATAGAGTCTTGTCTGGGGTCTGGTAATGGGATCTGCTATCTGAATAATAGGGTCTGATCTGCAGTCTATATAATGGGGTTTCAATTTTGGGTCTCGTCTTGGGCTTAAGCTATTGAGTCTTAAACTTGGGTTTGGAGAAAGGTTTGAATTATTGAGGTCCGAACTTTGCAATCTGCTCTGGGTTTGAAATGATAGGGTTTGGGGTCAGAATGATGAAATATTGAGTGCGTGCGAAGTAATGGGGTCAGCTGTTGAAATAAATGGCTCTGATATGGGGTCTAAATAATAGGGTCTGAATTTAGGATCCGGTTTGGAAACTAAATTATGGGATCTGGTGTAAGGTCTGAATGACAGGTTCGGGGGTCTGGTCGGATTATATGGGATTTCCAGGTTCGATACAACATGGTGGGGCTTATATATTCTGCCTTGTATGGCGATTTCTGGCGGACGTGCGCACTCTCCGCTGGCGATGGTGTATAAATATGGCATTGATCACGTCAGTCTTCATAAATCTCCCCGGTATCTTCTCCTCGCAGGCAGCAAAGGGAACCATTTTTTCACTTTGAAGTATTTGCGTTGCCCTTATGACTTGTTACGTGGGGTTTGTGCAGGAGGTCATGGCCACTGCGTCTTAATCACAGGGAAGAAGGGGCACTAGCCGTGGCAACTTTATTGGTTTTCTGGCAGGTGCCGGGGGTCCAAAACTAACTGAGTGTGCAATGTGCTGCAGCCCCCCTGTGACTGCGAAAAAAATCCAGTTAATTACACGCAATTTGTTTGTATTAAAGTCGTTAGCCGATGCAACATGTCCTTAATTGCACTCTCATCACTAATAAAAGAAAGTTTTCTCAAACTCATCAAGCGTCGACTCGTTAATTAAATGGTTCATTTATTGTGTCATCCGGGGAATCAAAGCCGAGAACAGTTAACAGAGCAAGAACAAGCAGCGAACAAGGCAAAACAAACAGCGAGGCGGCAAAAGACGCAACGACCGCGCTGACCACAAGGCTACGCAATTCAAACCCCAGACTGGATGTTCAGCCCCAACAAAAACCTTCCTTGTCTACATTGTAGTCGTCACATTAATGCACAGGAAAGATCAGAAGATGAAGAAGATCCAAATAATACCACAGTAACATTATGATCTACTATCCTCTGCCTGCGACTTCCTCTGCGTGTTGTTGTTGGCGTTTCAACAGCTGTCAAGTTGGCTGTGCCTGTGATTGTTTCGGCATCTCAGCAGCTGACTGGGATGCCATATAATTAGTGTGTTGTTGACGTTGATCTCTAAGAGCCGCTTGACACCTAGCTTTCTGAATCCTCCTCAGCTCTGCTTGAGGAGAACTCTGTGACTTCCGGCTTCTTTCATAGCTCTCGTTATTTTAGAATTTTGCGACAAAATAAATTTTCTTTTTCCGAGCATTTTTAAAATTGACAAACTGCCAAGGATTAAAGGTGTTTTCCCATCCAATGTGTCAGCACTGGAGCAGATCAGATAATATGCAAATGCATGTACACAATGGACTCAGTTTTATCTGTGTGTTTACATAGACAGATAACAGACCTGGCTTTATCAGCCTGCTGCCAAGAGCAGTGTAATATAGTATGTGAACATAAATTCATAACAGTCGAGTGGCCATATCATTTACTGGGATAAAAAGTAGCTGATGTTTTAATCGAGGTTACAGACTATCTATGACAAACTAAATCCAAATCGGTTCAGCCATTTTTGTGAGAAAGAGTAACAAACATCCAAATGTTCACATTTATAATATTAGTAGAAATACTACAGTCACACCCAGAGCTGCATCCACAATTCTGCTGCTGTCCAGCCTAGTCCTTTTAGGCTGCAGAAATTTATATATCACTACTGCCCCCTATTGTTTAATTATCTCCTGTGCTATAGTGTATTATGAGAGGATGCAACTCAGGATCAATACAGGATAAATAATGTAATGTATGTACACAGTGACTGTACCAGCAGAATAGTGAGCGCAGCTCTGGAGTATAATGCAGGATAAGTAATGTAATGTATGTACACAGTGACTGCACCAGCAGAATAGTGAGCGCAGCTCTGGGGTATAATACAGGATAAGTAATGTAATGTATGTACACAGTGACTGTACCAGCAGAATAGTGAGCGCAGCTCTGGAGTATAATGCAGGATAAGTAATGTAATGTATGTACACAGTGACTGCACCAGCAGAATAGTGAGCGCAGCTCTGGGGTATAATACAGGATAAGTAATGTAATGTATGTACACAGTGACTGCACCAGCAGAATAGTGAGCGCAGCTCTGGAGTATAATACAGGATAAATAATGTTATGTATGTACACAGCGACTGCACCAGCAGAATAGTGAGCGCAGCTCTGGAGTATAATACAGGATAAGTAATGTAATGTATATACACAGTGACTGCACCAGCAGAATAGTGAGCGCAGCTCTGGAGTATAATACAGGATAAGTAATGTAATGTATGTACACAGCGACTGCACCAGCAGAATAGTGAGCGCAGCTCTGGAGTATAATACAGGATAAATAATGTTATGTATGTACACAGCGACTGCACCAGCAGAATAGTGAGCGCAGCTCTGGAGTATAATACAGGATAAGTAATGTAATGTATGTACACAGTGACTGCACCAGCAGAATAGTGAGCGCAGCTCTGCAGTATAATACAGGATAAGTAATGTAATGTATGTACACAGCGACTGCACCAGCAGAATAGTGAGCGCAGCTCTGGAGTATAATACAGGATAAGTAATGTAATGTATGTACACAGTGACTGCACCAGCAGAATAGTGAGCGCAGCTCTGGAGTATAATACAGGATAAGTAATGTAATGTATGTACACAGTGACTGTACCAGCAGAATAGTGAGCGCAGCTCTGGAGTATAATACAGGATATAACACAGGATAAGTAATGTATATAGACAGTTATGTAGCTATTTATGTAGATGAACATGGTGATCAGAAATAGACCTTCATTAGCGCTCCAGCTTTCTTTGCTTTTCCATTACATACATGCCCCAGTAGGTCCAATCCTTCACCAGTTACAGCTGATGCTTTATCTCTCTGATCGCTCGGATAATAAGCCATCCCTCCATCATCCGGTGCAGTCAGCTATACGCAGCTTCTATATGGAAGTGTTCGGTGAAGAGGGCAATCTGCTCCTTTTTTCTTCCTGCACGAGGACTATTAAACGAGTTGAGTTGGAAAGTTTTCTGGCTGAATGAACTTCCCGTTCTGACCTCTGGTTCCCTTGACAAGTGGCCTGGGCTTTTATCTTCATCACTGACTGTGTTCTGTGGATCCATTAGGTATCACAATGCAGGATAGAGCGGAGGCGCGGACGCGGCGCTGCCCACAATCGCACTAATTACGGCTCTGGACTCAGGAACATTTGACTTGTTAACTCTGCTGGAAAAGCCTTTAAATGGTTGTAAACAAACAGAACATGAAGTGTCTATTAATGGCCCATACAGAGATGAGAGAGACCTACCCTGGAGGAAGTGGAGCAAAGAAGAGGCCGACCGTATCTGACCCCAATGGTGCAGACTAGTGTGAGACCACATGTTCAGTAATATTGTATCCTTGTAAATACTGGATTGTTACATCATTGATTGTGAGTGAGAATAATCTCTATACCCAACAGAGATTTCATAGAAGGTCCAGTATAAGGGATTCAAGTGGACCATTATAGGACTGGGGACTACAAAGGGCTGTGATATGATGAGGGACATATTGTGTGGTCACTATAGAAGGATGGCACCAGATACATAGTAGTTAGTGAACTAGGATAAGATATTATATTGGCACCCAAGACCCCATACTTGCCAGCTATCCTGAATTTTGATTATGACTTTACTTTCCTACCATCCCGAATTCAGTGGGACAGTCCCGGATTTCAGGTGCTGTCCCGCTGCCCTGGGCAGTATATTTAGCTACAAGTCTCTGCATCCTCACATAGATTTGGGTATTGTAGTGCAGCAGGGACAGTCCGCTCCCTGATTCACCATTCACCCCCTGGCACTGCTGCTGGTGCAGGTGTGATGTACTAGTGATGTCACTACATCTGCCCCAAGCCACTGCAGAGACAGCAGAGGCCTCCAGGGTATCTGTTTACTGTAGTCCCAGAGGCTGGACGTCCCTGGAGCTGAGAAGGGGCTTTGATACCTAAATGCTTTTGCCCTTGTTGTGTTATTGTCATAGTAGATATATAGTGCCATCACTAGGGGGAGCTCAATGCATACAGATTTACAATACTTGCTATATGGATCCATAAGCAATGAGCGCCTCCCGGTGGCGACTGCAAAACATCAATGTGACCTGTGTGGCCCTAAATGGTTTGCATAGCAAGGTTCTGTGCTACTTGTAGAGATCTTATTGTGGACAGATAAGGCCCTTTCCCCCCATCCCCCCATTGCAGGACGCCCCCCAGTTTAGCAGTTTTATGTTCCCTATTCTTGTACCTCACCTTATAGATTGTCTATAGATCTATCCTATATCAGGTAATGGACATGACGAGCCAGTACAAGCTCCATATATCACGCAGTGAATAGAATTCTAGGGTGGACAAATACTTGGGTCGTCCAGTAACAATTTTCCTCCCCTGTCAGCGCTGAATCTACAATGAACGATCCGGAGAAAGATCTGAACTCAGCTACAAGTTGACCTTGAGGGATCGATAAAGCATCTGACGCCGGGAGCTTTTCTGTACCATAAAATGTCGCTCCGTGACTCTCCGATATATTCAGGAACAGAATTATATAAACACTTTTTACTAACCGCACCGCGATAAAACGCCGGCCGGCAGCAACAGCGACGTCAATCATCCGAGAGTCGGAAAAGTGGATACAAGTAAGAAGAGAGAATCTCAGAAACGGGGAAAAGTCACAAAGGAAAAATAATAATCACAATAAGACGGCGAGTGTTACATATGGACACGTAAATACAGGGGGGGGGGATGGTAACATTATATACAGCCATTACTTACTGATATCTGTGCCTAGGAAAAGCTGGGTGATGAATAGTAAAGCAGCTCCTCAAATGGGGTCCACTCAGCTTTCCTGGATTCCTGCTCAGACTGGGGTCACATCTGTGTAAGAGTCTCCATTGGTGAGTCCATCATATAGATCACGCAAAATTGGTGGAATCCTGTGGGGTCCTGGTGGTCAGACCCTTACTGGTCACAATTTGTTGACCTGTGCTAAGGAGTCCCAGAAAACCACTTTAATATTTGGTCAAGCACAAGATTCTTGGTGCCCACCCTGACCCTCAGATATATATTATTACTAGAGAGGAGCAAGTAGTGAAATATTCCAGATTCGATATTTGTTTCCAGTAGAGCCTCAATAGTCAACTACTCAATTGAATATCGAATCCCATTATAGTCTATGGGGAAAATGCTCGTTTCAGGGGAAACCGCTATTCGGCTAAAGGAGAGTCACCAAGTCCAGGAGTAGCAGGAGGAGAGTGTTTAGGAGGAGCGCTGTGCAGTTATAGAGCACGGACCTCATAGACTATAACGGGTCTGTGTGCTTTAACTGCACAGCACTTGCAGTTACGCTGATGTTCCGTTTCAGGGGGTGCTCCTGCGGACTTCTTCCGGATGGGAGGTAAGCGCTAATATGAACTTACTCGTCCTGCAGAACAGCATTGATTGGCCGAATGCTATACACTGTATACACTGTATAGCATTCAGCCAATCAACGCTGGTTCTGCAGCAGGTTCTTCTTTGCTAGTCAGGAGAGCTGGCAGCTTGCAGTTACGAGGGAGCTTACTTTTTCTCATAGGAATGAATTGACCATCATTGATTGGCCAGTGTACAGCATTCGGCCAATCAACGCTGATTCTGCCGGAGGCTCGTCTGTGAGGAGGAGGAGTCTAAGATCGGCCCACAGCAGTCCCCATTGTGGTCCGATCATAGACTCCACCTCTTCACAGACAAGCCTCCGGCAGAACCAATGTTGATTGGCCAAATTCTGTACACTGGCCAATCAACACTGGTCATTTCATTCCTATGAGAAAAAGTAAGCTCCCTCATAACAGCAAGCTGCCAGCTCTCCTGACTAGCAAGGACGAGCCTGCTGCAGAACCAGCGTTGATTTGCCGAATGCTGTACACTGTATAGCATTCGGCCAATCAATGCTGGTTCTGAATCGAATACTTACTGTGAATAGGAGTAGTGTTTGATCGAGTACGAGTATTTTGAATACCGTAGTATACTATTGCATACCTACTCGATTGAATATTACTCGCTCATCTCTAATTATTACTTTTTCACTTTTGTTTCAACAAATACACAAAGACTGAAATTCTCTCTGACAACGGCACGGCCGCCTCTCGCTTACATCTCTGCCCCCAGCTGCTGCTGTGACATGTAAAGCCAGCCGGGACGTTGCGCTGAGGAGTCTCTGACAAGTCGGATGTCTCTCATGTTGAGTGAGTGACACATGTAGGTGTATGATCTCTGTCTGATGATAAGAATCCCAGTCCCCCCCCCCCAATGTCCACCATGGACCTGCTCAGGGCGTCCATATCACAACCCGCTGCAGAAGAAATGGAAAACAACGACTCCCATTGGGGAGTAATTACATTTCCATCATCTGTAGATGAACCCGGGCAACATGGCAAGAAAATACAGAGGAGTCCTAGAGAATCTCTCCAAAAAGACTTTGTGATATGGAGGACAAAGTCAGTGAAGGTCAGTCAGGGATCCACAACTTTCCTGCTGCTGTGTGTGTACAGATGCCAAGTCACAGAGCCAAAAGGGTCCAAGTATAAGGCAAGAGCCGGCCCGCGGCTACTGAGAGGGGTCTAAGGAAAGGGCGAGGCAGCAAGCTACTACCGAAGAAAGGATGTTGGCGACATTTTAGGAATTGTCGAATGAGTGTCAGGAAATATTTGCAGATATCTGAATGTTGGGGCCCCCGGAATGTGTTACACTGACATACAGCGGGATATGGGACCATGGGAATGTTATATGGTGTCTATAGTGTAATACATGTGTTGTGTTGTGTGGCGTTCTGTAACAGAAGGAAAACTTGTATCAACTTCTATGATGGCCGTCATCACAAGTAACATGAGGAAGAAGAGCAGAGGAGGAGGATCATGTGGTCTCTGCGGCTCAGGTGGGCCATGAGTGGTAAGGGGAGAGGTCACAGCGCTCATATCAAAATACCAACGCTTTCCTGTGACCTGTGACTGTCTGCAGAATATCTTATATTATGTCACCCTTACAGTGCAAAATCTCATTTGTTAATCATTTTTTGCAATACAAACTCTCACTGCAGTCGTGTGACAATCCAGCCTGACTGTGACGCTTTGTGTTACTTGTACATCACTTTGACCTTTTGAGTGTAAAATCTCATGTTATTAAGCATTTCATTGCAATAGAGTTTTAAAAAATGTGTAATGGCTGAGAAGGAGCTGCCGGGGGCGTTATAACACCAACAAGGACCAAAGTGTCCACAGGTAGCGTGGGAAAAATTAGTTTTGTCAAAATGAATCAGTCATGGATCTGTGAAGATTTCCTCTCACCTCCGGCTGATGCCTCCGAATAGTGATGTCACCGTCTCCCTGTATTATACTCCATCTAATGTACTGATGCTGCCTGATACTCGTGTGGACGTCATCTCCTACCGCCTGCACGTTCTATCCCATAATGTACTGCTACTCACATTGCCACAGCTACCACCACTGTCACCATTCTGACATACAGGGATGTACTATGTATTATAGATATACTGTATATAGTACTAGAAGCCCTGACAGTGTCATATACTATGTGTTATAGGTATATATAGTCCTAGAAGCCCTGACAGTGTCATACACTATGTATTATAGATATATATAGTCCTAGGAGCCCTGACAGTGTCATACACTATGTATTATAGATATATAGTCCTAGGAGCCCTGACAGTGTCATACACTATGTATTATAGATATATATAGTCCTAGGAGTCCAGACAGTGTCATACACTATGTATTATAGATATATATAGTCCTAGGAGCCCTGACAGTGTCATACACTATGTATTATAGATATATATATATATATATATATATATAGTCCTAGGAGCCCTGACAGTGTCATACACTATGTATTATAGATATATATAGTCCTAGGAGTCCAGACAGTGTCATACAATATGTATTATAGATATATATATATATATATATATATATATATATATATATATATATATATATATATATATAGTCCTAGGAGCCCTGACAGTGTCATACACTATGTATTATAGATATATATAGTACTAGAAGCCCTGACAGTGTCATACACTATGTATTATAGATATATATAGTACTAGAAGCCCTGACAGTGTCATACACTATGTATTATAGATATATATAGTCCTAGGGGCCCTGACAGTGTCATACACTATGTATTATAGATATATATAGTCCTAGGAGCCCTGACAGTGTCATACACTATGTATTATAGATATATATAGTCCTAGGAGCCCTGACAGTGTCATACACTATGTATTATAGATATATAGTCCTAGGAGTCCTGACAGTGTCATACACTATGTATTATAGATATATATATTCCTAGGAGCCCTGACAGTGTCATACACTATGTATTATAGATATATATAGTCCTAGGAGTCCTGACAGTGTCATACACTATGTATTATAGATATATAGTCCTAGGAGCCCTGACAGTGTCATACACTATGTATTATAGATATATATAGTCCTAGGAGCCCTGACAGTGTCATACACTACGTATTATAGATATATATAGTCCTAGGAGCCCTGACAGTGCCATACACTATGTATTATAGATATATATAGTCCTAGGAGCCCTGACAGTGTCATACACTATGTATTATAGATATATATAGTCCTAGGAGTCCTGACAGTGTCATACACTATGTATTATAGATGTATATAGTCCTAGGAGCCCTGACAGTGTCATACACTACGTATTATAGATATATGTAGTCCTAGGAGCCCTGACAGTGTCATACACTACGTATTATAGATATATATAGTCCTAGGAGCCCTGACAGTGTCATACACTACGTATTATAGATATATATAGTCCTAGGAGCCCTGACAGTGTCATACACTACGTATTATAGATATATATAGTCCTAGGAGCCCTGACAGTGTCATACACTACGTATTATAGATATATATAGTCCTAGGAGCCCTGACAGTGTCATACACTACGTATTATAGATATATATAGTCCTAGGAGCCCTGACAGTGTCATACACTACGTATTATAGATATATATAGTCCTAGGAGCCCTGACAGTGTCATACACTACGTATTATAGATATATATAGTCCTAGGAGCCCTGACAGTGTCATACACTACGTATTATAGATATATATAGTCCTAGGAGCCCTGACAGTGTCATACACTACGTATTATAGATATATATAGTCCTAGGAGCCCTGACAGTGTCATACACTACGTATTATAGATATATATAGTCCTAGGAGCCCTGACAGTGTCATACACTACGTATTATAGATATATATAGTACTAGAAGCCCTGACAGTGTCATACACTACGTATTATAGATATATATAGTACTAGAAGCCCTGACAGTGTCATACACTACGTATTATAGATATATATAGTCCTAGGAGCCCTGACAGTGTCATACACTATGTATTATAGATATATATATTCCTAGGAGCCCTGTCAGTGTCATACACTATGTATTATAGATATATATAGTCCTAGGAGCCCTGACAGTGTCATACACTATGATTCTTACATCAATCTTAATTCATTCCCGTACAGGCGCATAATGAGCCCGGACCTTTCAGTAGTTCTTGCACATGAAGGTGCAGATGATCTTATATGTATACCGCTCAGGCATTATAGTAACTCCTGGTCAGTGTTTTAAGCCAATTTAAACTGTGATTTGTAACATATTTTTTTTGTTCCAGAGTCATTGATGGGACCAATCTAAAGTTAAAGAGTTTTACCAATCTTTAGTTGTGTTGCATTTGGTGGTGCGTTAGTTTTTATAGTGTGATTTATGTGTTATGTTATATTTGCTGGTGTTGTATGGTGTGTATACTGTATTATCTGCATTGTGTTGTATCTGATGATGTTGTATAGTGTGTATATTGTATTTCCTGCATTATATTGTATATGTGATGTGTTTCCGGAGTGATACCTGCATTGTGTTGTGTGAGCGGATGTCGCCCGTTGTTTACTTTATGATAATTGTGTTATTTTGTCGCTGGGGCTGCTCTACATTGTGTGATTGATGAATAGTTTTCTGGCTCTGTCTCATTTCTGCTGTCAGGATCTCATATGACTTCTTATTGTGAATGTTCTTCTTCTGTAAAATGATTGTGCTGTGAATTTCTTGCCGCCTGATATTATTACTTTCCTGATTTTCCTCCTGTGGCTTCATCTTTACTGCAGCCCATGGTGTAAAATAAAATAAAAAGACCCTGAACAGATCTCACTGTGAGGCCTTTACGGCTCTAACAAGAGGGAATGAAACGAAATGATGAAACGGAGGTGAAGCAATGAGCGTGGCAGGGTGTACATCAGCGGCAGTCACACCTCGCACCTCCCCTTTCCTACAGCTCAATGGTCTCACCCTCGCATGGGTCTGAAAATGAAATAAATTAACAATGAAATGACTTTGTTAGACTGAATATGTAAACACCGGAAAGAAAATGCAACACATTCACATCACTGAACCCGGACATTATTAGGAGCAGCATCAACCAGTGAGCATCCGAAATACTGAGCATCCCTACACCCCCCCTATTATACCGAATACAGCAACTGGCACAAAAACTACTTGGTAAATACTGATTTTTTTTTGTTAACTAACATTTTAGGTATATTACATATTCCAAGTCCAGATTGTATACAGTGAAGAATTATATTTTACACTTTATTGTACACAGTATTTCCTGCATTGTTTACTGGAATCTGTTCTATAATACTGCCCCCTATGTACAAGAATGTAACGACTATAATACCACCGCCTATGTACAAGTATATAACTACAATAATACTACTCCTATGTACAAGAATATAACTACTATAATACTACTCTTATGTACAAGAATATAACTACTATAATACTACTCCTATGTACAAGAATATAACTACTATAATACTACTCTTATGTACAAGAATATAACTACTATAATACTACTCCTATGTACAAGAATATAACTACTATAATACTACCTCCTATGTACAAGAATATAACTACTATAATACTACCTCCTATGTACAAGAATATAACTACTATAATACTACTCCTATGTACAAGAATATAACTACTATAATACTACTCCTATGTACAAGAATATAACTACTATAATACTACCTCCTATGTACAAGAATATAACTACTATAATACTGCTCCTATGTACAAGAATATAACTACTATAATACTACCTCCTATGTACAAGAATATAACTACTATAATACTACTCCTATGTACAAGAATATAACTACTATAATACTACTCCTATGTACAAGAATATAACTACTATAATACTACTCCTATGTACAAGAATATAACTACTATAATACTGCTCCTATGTACAAGAATATAACTACTATAATACTGCTCGTATGTACAAGAATATAACTACTATAATACTACTCCTATGTACAAGAATATAACTACTATAATACTACTCCTATGTATAAGAATATAACTACTATAATACTACTCCTATGTACAAGAATATAACTACTATAATACTACCTCCTATGTACAAGAATATAACTACTATAATACTACTCCTATGTACAAGAATATAACTACTATAATACTACTCCTATGTACAAGAATATAACTACTATAATACTACTCCTATGTACAAGAATATAACTACTATAATACTGCTCCTATGTACAAGAATATAACTACTATAATACTACTCCTATGTATAAGAATATAACTACTATAATACTACTCCTATGTACAAGAATATAACTACTATAATACTACCTCCTATGTACAAGAATATAACTACTATAATACTACTCCTATGTACAAGAATATAACTACTATAATACTACTCCTATGTACAAGAATATAACTACTATAATACTACTCCTATGTACAAGAATATAACTACTATAATACTACTCCTATGTACAAGAATATAACTACTATAATACTGCTCCTATGTACAAGAATATAACTACTATAATACTGCTCCTATGTACAAGAATATAACTACTATAATACTACTCCTATGTACAAGAATATATCTACTATAATACTACCTCCTATGTACAAGAATATAACTACTATAATACTACTCCTATGTACAAGAATATAACTACTATAATACTACCTCCTATGTACAAGAATATAACTACTATAATACTACTCCTATGTACAAGAATAATAACTACTATGATACTACTCCTATGTACATGAATATAACTGCTATCATACGGTGGTTCCCTATGCTGCTTTGTAGTAGATATAATTTGTTAGTAATAATAATATTTTTTCTCCTCCTCTTCTATTTTTCCATAGACTTCAGTTGCCCCATCACTACGTCACCCGTTCTCCTCCTCCCTCTGTAGATTTTCCTCTTCTTTCGGCCTCAGGATCTTTTGCTCTTTTTACCGTTGCGCTTCTTATTACTTTCTCCAGAAATCCCTTCTTCTGCTTTTCCTCTGATTGATGTGAACGTTTAAGGAATAGATGACGGGAAATCTCGGCAGCGCGATTCATTCCTGCTACATTAATTTTCATGCCAATCAGTGAAAAAATTAATTGGTTTAATCACATTACATGTTCAGGGTAAATTGGATCCACGTTGCGTTCGGCTGAATTTCGTTCCAGGCTATCCTCCTCATTGAGCGCAGGTTCCTGTGTATGTAATTAAAGGATTTTATTAGCCCGGGCTATCATTATACTCAATGGCCCTTTGCTATTTTAAATGACCCACTTAACAAGCATGATAAAACCATCACTAAGGACAATTACAGGATTTTTTTAAGGCTCCGGTTTCGACATAACACAAATCTAATTATATTCTTATGTGACATTTTTTTTCTCTTAGGACTCTGTGTGTATCGCGGCTGAATGTCAGGTCAGACTGAGTGGTTATTATGAATGAGATGTCAAATGTTCCTCTAACCTGTAATTATTTTGGCACGTTTTGCTTTTTGCCGTTTCTGGGATGAAGTTTCCTGATGTTGATCACATTGAATATTCTTTATATAGATTACACATGGAATATGGAATACATTGATACCTAAATATACAGTGACGCGCAAAACGGTAACAATGTTGTGTACTTGTGACGTCAGGCTCCAGATCTCACCATCCCCCACAGCTCAGAACATGAGACTCCCATTATTTTATAGACATCTTGGCTCTTTCATACATATCTGACTTGTAACACTTTAGCAGATTCTTGTCATGTTACTACATTGTTACTGTTTTGCTCCTCAAAATCTCAATTGAAATTTTTATTCTTTTATTAGTATTTTGTAAATCCCCCTTTCGCTTTCGCCTATGCCTGATTCCTTCTGGGCTCTCCCTCAGATTCAAAGATGTCTCGACTGATATCTGATCGCAGGTCACTTCTACACGTTTCCAATGTTGGTTGACCCTCTTGGGTACGGATACAACTTTATCTTCACCTCTACCCACAAGTGTTCCACTGGGTTGAGGTCTAGGGACTGAGGGATCTTATCCAGGACCTCTACTTCACACCCTTGGCTGTGACACAACCGCATATTATCAGGCCCCCACCAAATTTGACAGTGCCTTCAATTTCTTGATCTTTTAGCCCCCTTTCCCCTTGTTTCTTCAGTGAGAAGAATACCCTATTGCTCATCAGTCTATTCATCATACTGAAGTGTATCTTAGCAGAGTTCTCCATTGCGGATAATCAATTTTTTTTTTTTTTTGTAAAAGATTAACCTTACAATGGAATGTCCCGTAATGAACAGCTGTATTCTATGCTAGAAACTGATCGTATTGCACCTCCAGAGGGGAGATAAAGTATTACATGCCAGGAGGTCCATGTTATACATAGGCATGCTAAGTTCTCCAGGGGCAGAAATCTTTGTAATGAATGAGGACTCTGACTCCTACTGCAACTCCAACTCCTCCAGCCATGGTCAGAAAGAAGCAGGAAAAAGCTCCTCTAATTCATTAAAAAGCTAATAAAATTAATATGAGATTAAAAATGCTGCAAAGTATTCATATAATTAAAGGTACAATATTAATAATTGTAGAATATAATTCAAAATAATGAATCATTTTATTTTGAAACTGGAATCAGACTTTGCAACTTTTTCCCGACTCCAACCAAAACTGCTTCTGACTCCGACTCCACAGCCCTGAGTCTTGTAATAGAAGTCGGTTTAATACTGTCACAGGAAGCTAGACAAATCTCCTGACACCACCAATGAGATTCTAGATCAGGACTGGTCATGAGTAGCTACAAAAATATTGGGTATTTGGCCATCTATTAAATAGGATTTGATCATTCAACCTCATGGAACTAGACCAATGGATGTTTTTTCCTTAAGTTTTTTGCTGATGGGTCACAAATAATAGGGCATTGCTCCAGGGTCACTTGATTTGGATCATCCTCCATAGGGTACCTGCACATTTGAACAAAACTTAGAACAATGGCCTTAAGAAGGGAATATTTTATCAATTTAGCTTCCAATTTGTCTCATTGTTACCCCATAGAAGATATGGAGCTCTGACGTCTCTCTTTGCAGTCCGTTGTGCCACTTGGGTTTCACCAGGTGCTTTGGCACTTTTTGAAAAGAAGTCAGAACTCAACGTTCCAGAATCAGCAGGTGGAGCTCTGACCCTGAACACTCAATGGGTAAAACTTGAACCTGATTGTTGACCAAAACTGACATAATAAGCCTGGATTGTCATCAATGTAGTGTCCAACTAATGAAGGGTCCAGTAAATGGTTCTCTTAGTGCATGGTCCCACCACATACTACCCCTTACCTGACGTGGAGCAGATATAATGATGGACAATATATCCTGAAGATCGCGGAGATGAAAAGTTTATTACTATATACTGTAATGATATATAGTACTATGTCCTGTAAACTATATACCAGAACCAGAGGGACAGTTTAAGGCCCCAGATCAGCTGGACCTCCACAGGAATAACCAGCACCTTCCAACAAGTACTGGCCATACAAACACCGCAAGCTTAAAGGGAACCTGTCTGGTCAATATGGGACACTCATCCACTACAGTTTTTTATGGACCAGAAGTTTAGTGTCCTTCATAGATCTGCAGCAATGCCAAAAGACCTTTATAGTGTTGAGTTCATTGAGGTGCATCGGAATAATTTTTGGTGCTCCCAGTAGACTACACTGCGCATTCACACTGAAACTGATTTTACTCCTCCCTGTTGCTTAGGCTGGGTTCACATGGGGGATTTTTGGACCAGATTTTGAGGTGGAGGCCACCTCAGAATCTATTGCAAAAAACGGCTATCCGCAATTGGATTCCGGCATTCTGCATCCCTTCTTTGGGATGCGCGGCATTCTCCATCCCAAATGTCACTTCTTTTTTCCGCGAGCAGGAACAAACCGCTCCCGGAAAAAGGAACCCATTGAATTCAATGGGAGGCAGTTTTTTTAGACGGATTTTGGCGTGGGCTCAAAAAGAAAGAGCACATGGTGCAGGCACAGGGGTGCGGAGCCTCATTGTGATGTCTAAGGAGACATAAAAGAGCACCTGTATTCATAATGGACATGCTATGTGGGGTCCTATTGCAGATTTTACCTCCAGGACCTGTGAGTTATACCTATAGTGAGTTATGGACCATCTACCCAATGGAGTTGGCAATGGAGGAGAAGATTGATACATTGTTATTTTCATCCATAAACAATGTAACTCTTCCAAACCTGTTGAATCTCTATGAATAACTCGCTCCATCCTTTCAAAACAGACTCTTGGGAAGGAAAGTTTTGGAAAACTTCCTGAACTTTTCTTTTCTATAATAGACTATAATGTTCCTTGTCACTTTCAGCGCTGAAGCCTTGGTACGCGTCTCCTTGGGTGTCTCAGAGAGCTGCACAGGAGGGATTGCAGTAATCCGCAGACTCTAATTAGCATTGTGTAGTTTGTGGAGCAGCAGAGGATTATTACCAGGTTTATCAGTCATCGCTGTGCTGCAGAGTCGGAGGATATACAGAAACGTCCACTAGTGTGTAATAGGTGGAAGAAAGGAAATTAGTGGAGACTTTCTGGAAAGTAGAATTCATCCTTTAGTGAAGACACGCCATTAAGAAGCAGGAGAGTCTCTGGCTTTGGGCAAAGATCTGAATTGTCCCAAAGGGGTTCATGGCCTTTTCTTAGTGTCTTCATCCTGGAAATGTAGCCGGTGGTTGTGAAGAGGACAAACTCCCACCGCAGCATTGTAACGTTACAGCAAACCTCCAATTATAAAGTCACTTTCCATACATGAATAGTACAAGCAAGATAAATAACTTTGTCATATCGCTAAAGATAAATGCTGCTTTCTCCATTTCTCAGGCTGATTTCCACTTTGACTGCTCACTGACAACAAACCAATAGAGTTTCACTTAAGCATAGAAGTCTATGGAAAGGGGTGAGAGAGATGTCTATAGAGAGAGGTGAGAGGAAAAGTTGCTGCTGGACAGAGACAGATGGAGATTGATACCAAAGTAATCCAAGAGTTAAGGTGGTAAATGGAGAAAAAAGCATTTTACTGTAATAAGATATAATAAAAGGTTTCTTATATTCACTTGTACGATATTCATTTATGTAACTCTGGTGATGGGGCCGCTTCTCCCAACACTCCATAATGCTGGGGTATCTCTTGTGGCAACAGCCCCAACTGTTAAACTGACATTGCATGGCATTCAACATGCAGTTTCTCCGTCTCTCCCAGTGTGCACAGACACCAATGTACCGACTTCCCCTGCCAGGGTTGCCACTGTCTCCTGCGGGGTGTGCGCTCGCTCCCTACCTGTCTATTACAGTACCAGGACACAC